>NW_026067977.1:4493620-4513403 GCF_014885135.2 Alexandromys fortis
TATTTTGGGGGTTTTCGAGACAGTGTTTCTCAGTAGCTATGGAGCCAGTCCTGGAACTTGATCTGCAGACCAGGCTGGCTTTGAACTCACAGAGATCTGCCTGCCTCTGCCTCCTGAGTGCTGGGATTAAAGGCATGCTCCACCACTGCCCAAAGAGGGATTTTCTTGTTTTCTTGATCAGATTATTTGAAGTTGGAAGAGCCACCTAAATCTGGGCCACACCTTCTGGTTGTATCTTGGATAAAAGGACATGGAAGAAAGAAATTTTGCTTCTTGACTGCTTGCCCTAACTGGTTAGCAAGTTGGTCTATTTGGTTACTGTCAGTTTCTTCTGGATTCTAGGGTGGAGAGAAGGGCAGCAGCTCTTCAGGGATGATGTGGGAATCTCCCGGTATGCTGTGAATATGTTCATTACCATTGGCTAGTAAAGAAGCTGCTTTGGCCTATGGCAGGGCAGAATAGAGATAGGCAGGAAAACTAAACTGAATGCAGGGAGAAAGAAAGGAGAGTCAGAGAGACACCATGTAGCTGTCAAAGGAGAAGGATGCCGGAATCTTACTGGTAGGCTGCAGCCTCGTGACAACACACAGATGAATAGAAATGGGTTAATTTAAGATGTCAGAGCTAACTAGGAATATGTCTAAGCTATTGGCCAAACAGTGTTGTAATTAATATAGTTTCAGTGTGATTTTTCAGGTCTGGGTGGTCAGGAATAAACCAGCAGTCTCCATTTACAAGTGGTGCTCAACATGGGGCCCAAACCCACGACCCTGAAATTAAGAGTCTTGTTACATAATGGCACCAACATGGGCCAACTACATCTACATAAAACCTGAGAGAGCTTGGGAAGGAATTCCAGGCACAAAAGAGCAGAGTTAAGCACAGCTTCTTGGCAACAGCATTTTCTCAGGTGGGCTCTGTTTGCTAGAGGCAAGCAGAGGCATGGCTCCTTTAAGAGGTCTTCCTGACTCAGCATTAGCAGCAAAAGCTGCATGGCTTCTTTAAGAGATGTCTTCCTAGTTTGTGCTGGCAGCATGAACTCTGGCTCTTTTGGGAGGGCCTGCACTTTAATGGGGTTTATGGGCAGTGTGCTACTAGTTGCTTAAAGGCAACATAGACCCTGGCATTCCTGGAGCTGGGGCGGTGAGCATGGCTCACGGAGGCAGTGAACATACCCTGCCATGTTGGATTGGGTGGAACTAACAGGCAGGACTGTGGAGTTGGTCCTAGACACTCCAACTTAGCATTTTAATAAAAAGGACACTCCTGGTCAGAAAATGATTACAGATAAGCAATAAAGACAGATTCTGATGAAAAAGACTTCTGAATGGGTCATAGTGTTGGATAAATGTATGTGGGTTTTTGAGAGAGAAGAAAGAGTACAGAAAGAAAGTCATAGATTAAAGGTGAAAAGATAATTAAATATTAAAAAGAAATAGAGTTCAAAAGTCACATAAAGATGGAAAATACACAGAGTTTGGATTATGTATATTATTATGTTTTCTTTGAAATTTTTGACTGTTAATGAGCTAACTGCAGAGGGACAATTGATTCTGGGGGCTGCTAAGCTAAACCAACATAGATATTTTAAAGGTATCTTGTCTTCAAAATTTGAATCTAAGTATATGTTACTTTGGAAAAGAGGTTCTGCTTTTGTTTCCACAGAAGATGAGAACTTGTGGATTCCTTCTAGGTTTATGTGGTTTGATGGAACAAGACTCCCCAAAGGTCTCTATGAACCCTAAAACTGCTTTGCCCAATAAACAGTAGGAAGCAGTTTGGAGAAAACAATGCCCAAATTCCCAAAATAATTGTTTATAAATGTTTATTTCCATTTAAAAGGGTTTATTATATATGTTTAATGATCACAATCAATTTCTAAAAAAATAAGATGGTTATGATATAGAAATAAGTACTTTACATTGGTATGGATCTTGGTCTACTGACACAAATTTAAGGTCGATTTTGTTGCACTGTGTATATGTATTTCTCCTCTTGTTTAAGGTATTATGTTTGTGCAGCTCATTTAAAAAAATGTATAGTTAAGAAATACAGATTAATAGATAGTCATCTATACTAATCAAACTTTTAATTACATTAGTTAGGTTTTCTAGATATACATAGATTTATTTTAATTAGATAAATAATCTTCAATACTTCAAAGACTTACAGAATATGGCATTTAAAAGGTTTTATGAACTTAGACTTTTGACAGTCTCTGCTTCTGGCAATATCAACTACTTCAGAGAGGTTGATGGGCATTGGAGAAACTCTTATGGAATTTGCCTTCACTGTGACAAGGCTAGTCACTTGGGTGCTCTTGCCTGGACTGCTTGATGGTATGTTGTGTAAATTGAACAGGCAGGACCCACAGAAAAGTGAATGCTAAACTTGCCAAAAGAAGGTGAGATGGTCCTTCAGGGTTCCTGTTTCATGAAAGAACTGCCAGACATTTTGCAGGACACAGAAGAAAGCAACTGATGAACTTTGTCAGCACAAGGCAGAACAGATCTTCAAATTTCCTGTTTCACTGAAAAGTCTGCCAGATACTATGGGCCTGTAGGCTGAAGATGGATGCCCCAATGTTACAAAAGAACTTTGGTGACTGTCCAGGCAGCAAGATGTCTCTGTCAATTCTAGAGTTTTGGAAGTTGCTTACAATGTACTTCTTGTTTACTTAGGTAATATTATATCCTTTTGGGGTCTTTGATGGATTGAAGAATAAAGCTTTATAGTTTTCCTTAGTTATGATAAAAGATAAATTAGATATAAATATTGTAACTATAAGTATTTCTTGATAACTGTTTTGTTATATGTAATTTTTACTATGTTAAAGTTAAAACTTTCCTTTTTATTTAGACAGAAAAGGAGAGATGATGTGGGATGTCCTTCTGTACAAGTATTGCTTTTATTGGTTAATGAATAAGCTGTTTTGGCCAATGGCTTAGCAGAATAAAGCCAGGTAGCAAATAGAGAGAGAGAGTAGGCAGAGTCAAGGAGCCACCATGGTGAAGGAGAAGGATATGTCAGAACATTACTGTTAGGCGACAGCCTCATGGCAATACACAGATTAATAGAAGTGGGTTAATTTAAGATGTAAGAGATAGCTAGAAATATGCCTGAGACACTGGGCAAATGGTGTTGCAATTAATATGGTTTCTGTGTGATTATTCGGGTCTAGGTGACTGGGAAACAAACGAACTGTCTCCATTTACAGGGATCCACCAGACATCCAGATTGGGGCTGCTGAGACCTCAGCTTCCTGGGCTGAACAACTCCCAGATTCTTGGCATTCCTGTCGGGAGGCAGCCATTGTTGCACTGCCTGGACCATAGCCTGCCAGGCACTGTGATGCACGTATGTTCATCCTGTCAGTTCCGCTCTCCGACTACTACAGACGGGTGATTACCCACTCATAACCGGCACGTGGGGCCTTATATTAAAGTGCTAGTCTCCTCTGGAAACACTCTCACAGACAAACCTAGGAATAATGTCTTACTAGGCATTTGGGCATCCCACAGCCTAATCAAATTGACACAGGGAATTAGGCAGTGCGATCAGATTTTATTTAATCGGAGACCAGTGGGGATGACCAGGAGCAGAGAGGGAAATGGGTTCTTCAGACAGACAGGTGATAGCTGGAGCTGTGTGGAGATTTGGCATCATCTGTTTTGGTTAACAATAGAAAACAATTAGAGGCACCTAGAAAGAGCAAGGGACCAAGGGAGGGGGATTTGGCATGTAATAGAGACCAAAGTCTAATGCCGTAAACGACTAAACACACATGTTCCAGTGTGGCGTGAATTTTAGTGTCACACATGTAGAGGTGGCCTGGAGCCCTTTGAAAATTCTTCAAGGGAATCGGGGAGAGCTGCTACTGTTTCAGGCTTTTTGTGACTCTCTGATTCCATCCATGTAACTGATCAAACAGCATTCATGGAGATGCCAACAATAGTAGGTTATGAGGTCTAAGGTCCAAGTATTAATTGTTGTTTGAGACAGGGTTCCCTATAGTTCAGGTTGCCCCCGGGGCTTGCTATGTAGCTGAAGCTAGCCTTGAACTTCTGATCATCCTGCCTCTCCCTTCTGAGTGCTGGATTTGCTGGTATGTATTAATACAGTTGTCTGGATCGTAAACATCCAGTATGGGGTTTGGAGATTTCCAAAAGGATGACAGCGATCTGAAGCTTGTAAGAAGTTCCTCCAGCAATCAAACCACAGCAGTTTAGAAGCAACAACTCCCGAACTTTTAACATAAACATTCAGGGGAATCCCTGTGTATTGTCTGCATTGCAATTTATAAAAAATCTATATTGCCAGCTATTTCCCCAGCACGAATAGAAAGATGTTCAGAAGGGCTTGATCAGAAGAAAAAAAAACCCCACAGCTCAGCTGATGCCTGATTTCCCCAGACTGCCATGAGCTTCTCCCCTGAACTTCTGCTAGATGGGGAAGCTCGCTAAAGCCTCATTGGTTGTGTTCACAGATATGTGCTCGTCAAAAAGTCTGTCTTCCAGCCTGCTTTATTAGCCACGAAACCATTCTCCTTCCCATGCATTATTGAAAGTCCTGAGTTTGGTAGAATCAGAAGCATAAAAATGTCGGCAATGGGTGGAACTGCTTTCAGAACACAGCCCGGAGAGTGGGCAGGCTGCGCAGCTTGGCCCTTTGGGGACACAGATCACCGGAGCAGAGAGGAAGTAGTGGGGGATGGACCAGCCTTTTGGGTGCCCCTCTCTTGTCTGCACTAGGGGAAATAATCTCTTTGGTTCTTGCTGCTTTTGTGGTCGGTTCAGCTTTGTGCTGAGATGAGAGAGCACCGCGGAGCATAGGAAAGTTTAAAGGAGGCCACTTCGCCTCCGCTGTGAGAGGCGCAGACAGAGAAGATGGACTTCAAGACAAAAACACTATCAGAGACAAAGGCAAGAGCTTTCATAATGAGGAGATGATCAAAGCACCATTAAAACAGTAAACATAAGTGTGTACCTCCTAAAGCTTCAAACACCAGGCGGCATCAATCTCCCCTTTCAGGAACCAACAGGGAAACTAGAAAAAAAAATCAAGATTTAAAGAATCTGAGCAATGCTATCAACTACTTTGTCCTAATTAATTGGAACATCACACCTTCCATCTTCAATTTTTTTTTATTTTTTTATTTTGGTTTTCGTCACAGGTTTTGCTATAGTTTTAGAGCCTGTCCTGGAACTAGTTCTTCATAGTTCTTCCGGGGGATGGTGGTGTGAACCAGTCTGTGGGGTGTCTGGCTGCTGTGCGCAGAGCTCTGGGTTTGAGTCCCAGTACTGAATAGACTGGGAGTGGTGGCGCAGACGCGGCTCTAGAACTCCAGAGATCAGAAGTTCAAGGTTACTCTGTCACCGAGCCAGCTGGAGACCACCCTGGGCCAAGGGAAACCTTGTAGCAAGAAATATACTTGATGGGAGGTCTCCGGGTCTTCATGAGAGGGCAGTCTTTGGTGTTGGCTCCTAGGATTGGGGATGAGAATGTAGGGTTGTTTCTACTATGGCCTGCTTCCCCATCCAGGGGCCTCCCCAGGTCCAGGGGGATAGTTGTGTGTGTTGGGAACAAATGCTGTTATTATAGGAAGGATAGACTCATTTTTAGAACGTTGCCATTCAAATCTTTAATTCTAAATACTCACGGCTATTCTTTCAAACAGTCAGTCGTTATTTTGAGTATAAATGGCATCCAATGAAGAAAGTGATGTTCATTTGCCAGCCCAAACCATGACACGAATTCTTTGCCTGGAGTAAGCTACATTTCAGAACGATGCACTATGAGGGTCAAGGCTTAATACAATTAGTGTTTACTGTTTCAGGGGGCTGGAGAGATGGCTTAGTGGGTAAGAGTATTTATTGCTCTTGCAGAGGACCTGGTTCAGTTCCCAGCACCCACAGGTGGGTTAAAACCATCTGGAACTCCAGTTCCAGGGGATCCAACACCTTCTTCTGGCTTAATAGTGACGCATAATGCATACACTCAGGCAAACACTCATATACATAAAATAAAAAAAATCTCAAAAACACTTTATAAAAAAGGCTGTTATACAGCTTTGCACTATGTTATTTAGGCTGACTTGAACTCCTGTTCAGCCTCAGCACCTGGAGTGGCTGGAACCCCTGGTGTGTACCGCTCGTGAAGGTTGGTCTTGACCGTCAACTTGGTAGGAGTCAGAATCATCTAGGAGGCACACCTCCGGATGTGTCTGTGAGGATGTCCCCAAAGGGGATTAGCTGAAGTAGGGAGACTGTCCTCAGTGGGTGACCCATCCACAATAGCCCTGTGTGAGCCTGCCTGTCTTCACTTCTTCCGGGGTGACTGCATCAGTACCTGTTGCTATCTGGGTTGCCATCAGACTCCACCTTCTCAGGTTCTCCAACATGGACTCAAACACCAGCAACTCCTCAGGAGAATCCAGGCTCAGCACCAGCCTGGGAATGCTGAGGCATCCAGAGACATGGATGATACATCACCTGGATTCTTGGCTTCTCCAGCACCCAGACAGTCATTGCTGATAACCCTGCCCCTATGTACGTCAGTTTAATAAATACCCCTTTATAGCATAAGCCCATTCTGTTGGTCCTGTCCCTCTAGAGACCCATGTCCCAACCACTGTATCCCTCTTTCACAGATCTATATTCCTGGTCTTGGTGTGTTTGTGTGTGCACATTTGAATATCATTTGAAACTTCATGTTAAGAATTGGGTCTTGGGATGGGGTGTGGCTCAATGGGTAGAGCGCCTCGCATGTTTGAAACCCTGTGTTTAATCCCCAGCACCACATAGACCTGGTGTGATGGCTTAAATTTGGGAGGTAGAGGCAGGAAGGTTAGAAGTTCAAGGTCATCATCTGCTACATAGTAAACTTGAGGCCGGCTTGGGACACAGAAGACCCTGTCTCAAAAAAAAAGGGGAGGTCTTACACAGAGGATAAAACAATACTCTGCAAGACAGAAAACACTTACATTAATAAACTTTAAGCATACACAAAGCAAAATGAAGAGCCCAAAAGAGTATAGTCTTATTTTCTGCCAGCACTTGCTCCAGTGCTCTGGAATCTGTCCCCGGGAGTTCTGGCCTCCTGTGTGTCCAGTGCCCACTCCATGCCCCTGACTCAGGGCCTCTAGACCTGCTGAAGGTCCGTTCACTTTTCAGGCTTCCATCCAGACACCAGCTGTGCTATGAAGCCCTGTGACTTGATGTGTTCGCTCTTTTGTGAGCCTCTCACTCTTTCCCTTACGTATCAGTTCACTGATCTGACCAGATGTACCGACCCTCTCAGAGGCAGGAGTCTGTTAACATTACCCACCAATGCAAGACTTTCCCACAGCTGTATCCCTCGCACACAGAACTTAGTAGCTGCTCACTAAGCCCTGGTGGACTGAATGTGTGCACCAGCCTTTGCACAGCTCAAGGTTAAGTAGTGACGTCACTAATCTGAACTGTAGGAGGGACCGCAGAAGCTTGTTGTTGTTGGAAGATGAAGTTCTTTCTGTTCAAGCCTAGGAAGGCAGGAGACCCAGACAGGGGTCAGGGATGCCCAACCAGATGAGTGACAGAATTTGAGTGTGATGGCGGAAGGATTTGTGTCGCTGCAGGGCAGTGTACATTCTGGGTGGTAATTAGGGATTTTCTGTTAGTTTTCGGTATTGCTGGGGAAGCATGCTTCTCCCAGGTCTGTGCCAGGATGTGCTGTGGTAAAGACAACGGCAGAAGAAGCACTTCCTCCTGGACCCTTCTCTACCACCGCGCCTGTGTCGCTGCTGCCACCCTGGAGTGGCTGGTGTGGGGTGCTGGCACCTTGCAAGAGGAGCTGGCTTGTTGGCTGGAGGGAGGGCTCTGTGTTGTGCGGGGTGCAGCCAGCCCTGGCTTCGGGTCAGGAGCGCCATCTGCACCTCAGGCACTGTGAGGCTGCAGCTGTCTCAGCCTAGTCAGGCAGAGTTGACCCAAGCTTAGCAAATAGCTTTTCCAGGAGCTTTGTAAATATCCAGGCTGCTGGGCCAGGTTTCCCTGCAACTGCCACCGGCTAATTGTTAAATTGAATCCAAGACCTGAAGGGTGATCAGTGAACGTAGGGACTCACCACAGACTTGGAAAGGAGTCTGGGGCTCAGGTACCCCCCACCCCGAGCAGATTCTCCCTAAGAATGAAACTGATGCTACAGCAAGAGTTTTGGTGTCTTGAATAGAATTCGCTATCCAATCTTTACAAGTGTGACGTCGTTAGACATAAACACACCCTTCAGATGCTGGTGTGACCGTAGTTACACATAGACACGCCTTCAGGTGCTGGTGTGACCATAGTTACACATAGACACGCCCTTCAGGTGCTGGTGTGACTGTAGTTACACATAGACATGCCCTTCAGGTGCAGGTGTGGCTGTCGTTACCATAGACACGCCCTTCAGGTGCTGGTGTGACCATAGTTAGACATAGACACGCCCTTCAGGTGCTGGTGTGACTGTAGTTACACATAGACACGCCTTCAGGTGCTGGTGTGACTGTAGTTACACATAGACACGCCTTCAGGTGCTGGTGTGACTGTAGTTACACATAGACACGCCTTCAGGTGCTGGTGTGACTGTAGTTACACATAGACACGCCTTCAGGTGCTGGTGTGACTGTAGTTACACATAGACACGCCTTCAGGTGCTGGTGTGACTGTAGTTACACATAGACACGCCTTCAGGTGCTGGTGTGACTGTAGTTACACATAGACACGCCTTCAGGTGCTGGTGTGACTGTAGTTACACATAGACACGCCTTCAGGTGCTGGTGTGACTGTAGTTACACATAGACACGCCTTCAGGTGCTGGTGTGACTGTAGTTACACATAGACACGCCCTTCAGGTGCAGGTGTGGCTGTAGTTACCATAGACACGCCCTTCAGTTGTTGGTGTGGCTGTCGTTACACATAGACACGCCTTCAGGTGCAGGTGTGACTGTAGTTACCATAGACACGCCCTTCAGGTGCAGGTGTGACTGTAGTTACCATAGACACGCCCTTCAGGTGCTATATATAAATTGAGTGTTACTTTAATATAAAGGAAATGTGATTTTTTAAAATTTCCTTTAGAGTTGTCATTTTTGTTTCAGAGTCACATGTAATAGTTGTATATATCCACGCGCAATGTGATACTTTGATTTAACACAGGCTTTAATGTATTTTAAAGGAATTCTCCAGTAGGCATTCCTTTTGTTAGGGTGAAACAAAGAATGGCTTTGTCTTTCATATAAATTGGATATAAATGTGGACATATTTCTGAGTGCATGTTAGTCTCCGCTGTGTTCCTGGGTTGAACATCCTTAGTCCTTTGGGAAATGCAGCAAGGGTTGACACATCCTAATTTAAATGAGAGGAGGGAGGACTGAATGACAGGCACGAAGTAGTAGGAGCTAAGATCTCCCTGTCCTGTTCCCCACACAACAGCATCCGCACAACAAAAGGCGTGAAAGCCATCTCGCACTGCATTCTGGGACGAACGCATTGAAAACTGCGGCTCAGCTGCGGCTTCCTGAGATTTCACTGCCCTCAGAGGTTGAGAGTGCTCAATAAGCGAAGAACAGGGGACTCCATTGTTATTCCTCAACAAAATCTTATTGTAGGAAAGATGACTTTATTTATTACACGATACCAATGATCTGGGTGATGGGAATGTTCCCAATTCCTGATCTATTTGGCTGAAACAAACTTCCCTCCCTTCATTTCCATATTAGCTAACAAGCAGCTTTTGTGGAAATTAGCTTCCAGATGACTGTGAGTTTAACTTTGGGAGCAATAATACCGTAGAGCCAGAGACTTTAATTAATTAAAAAGGAAATACAAAACAAATCCAATTATTTATTTTTGCAGTACTGGGAATCAAACCCAGGGCCTTTTGCACTGTACGAAAGCATTCTACCACAGATCTACACCCTCAGCGTAGATAATCAGACTTAAATGTTTATATAGCAATTCAAGGGAGAGGGATAGGTCAGCTTGGCCTCCAGAGGGACTGGGGACTGGGGCACTCCTTTGTGAACCAAAGGAAAAGCAGGAATTTTGAGCTTTTGGAGGCCTTCCCAAGGTGCACGTTTTCCCTCTAGCAATGGTCTCCACCCTGCTCTTCTTGGGGGTTCCCTCTCCTAGAAGGGTCCTTGAGGCAGAGTTTCTTCAGGTGCCAAGAGCTATTGGGTCCTAAACCTGGAATCGCATCTACTCTTTCACCCGTGGCATCTTCTATGGTCCAGGCTCTGGGCAAATGAATGAACGAAGGAGCAAATGACTAAGTCTGGTCTAGGCTGTGGCCCTGTATTGGGTGCTCTCGGGAGGGAGAGGCAATGGACACACGGTAGTGTTAGCACCGGATGGGTGCAGGGAACTTGGGTTTTATGCTGGTATTCCTTCACACCGCTAGCTGCAGAGAAGGGCTTGCCTGAGCCATAAGGCAGTCGGAGACTTTCTCACCTTGTCGTGGCCCGATACATAGACTGTGGGAAATGTGCTCATGTGGCTAGTGGTTGTGAGGACTCTTGGGTGGCTGCTGCTGTTCCTGAATAAAACCCCCTTCTCCTGCCTCTCTGGGGCGCAGTGGGACTAGGTGGAAATGGAGTTCACCTACAAAGTGTCCGAGAGCTGGGACGGGTGAGGTGGGGGTGGGGTGAGAGGTGGGGTGGGGGGCTGTTCCTGAGACCAGCCTCCAACTGCCCTGGTAGTCATGGAGCTTCAGGGCAAGCTGCTTCAGAAGCCAGCCGTCTTCCCATTGACTAAACTGACTTTCTCTCACTTGTAACCAACATGCTCAAGGTAATTAACTTTCATTTCCTGGTTATGAATCAATGCCATTGACATTGACATTGCTTTAAAAAAAAATATAGTTCAGGCTTTCTGTGCCGCCCAGAGACATACGCGTTGTGCTTGATTCCCGTCGTAACTTAAAGGGAAGCTTCCACAATGTCCGGAGCCCTTGGAGCCCCGCAGATGAAGGAGAAGGATGTACTCAAATTCCTTGCCACAGGAACCCACTTAGGTAGCACCAGCCTTGACTTTCAGATGGAAAAGTGATGCTTTCTGCATCATGATCTGAAGAGGGCCTGGGAGAAGCTGCTGCTTGCGCTCGGGCTACCATGGCCATTGAGAACCGTGTGGATGTTAGCGCCATCTGCTCCGGGAACACGGGGCAGTGAACCATGGTAAAGTTTGCGGCTGCCCCTGGAGCCTCTCCAATTGATGGTTGCTTTACTCCAGGGACCTTTACTAACTAGATCCAAGAAGCCTTCAGGGAGCTACAGCTTCTAGTGGTGACTGACCCCAGGGCTGGCCACCATCCCCCTCACAGGCGTCTTATGTCAACCTGCCTGCCATTGTTCTGAGCAACACGGACTCTCTGCAGCCGTTGCCATCCCGTGCAGGGAGCTCACTCAGTGGCTCTGATGTGGCGGATGCTGGCCAGGGAAGCACTCTGCATGTGTGGCACTATCTCCTGAGAGCACCCATGAGAGTTCATGCTTGGTCTTTACCTACAGAAACCGGGAGGAGACTGAGGAGGGACAGGCTGCTGCTGAGAAGGCTGTGACCAAGGAGGAATTTCAGGGCGAATGGACCACACTAACTCCTGAAGTCACTACTTCTCGGCCAGAAGTGCCTGGCTGGTCTGAGGGTGTACAGATGACCTCTGTACCCGTCCAGCAGTTTCCTACTGAAGGCTGGAGTGCCCAGCCAGCCACTGAGGATTGGTCAGCAGCTCCCCCGGCACAGGCCACAGAGTGGGTTTGAGCCACCACTGAGTGGTCCTGAGCTTCTCTGCAGACACCTGAGTAAAGGAGGAAAAGGTAGAGTAAAAATAAAGTTCCTAAAAGCTGAGGAGAAGAATTTCAAGGCTGATGAGATGGCTCAGTAGGTAAAAATGCTTGCGACCAAGCTGAGTTCCTCCCTGGAATCCTACATAATGGAAGCATCTCTCTCTCTCTCTCTCTCTCTCTCTCTCTCTCTCTCTCTCTCTCTCTCTCTCACACACACACACACACACCAGCAACCTGTACATGGAGATCAAGGGTTCCATTGCTCCCCTTTCTGAGTCCAGGGCCATCCCCAACTGTGGCTTCATTATCTCAGGGGAGTGGGGATGAATGGGCTCATACTGCTTAGAGCCCTGGAACTTTTGCAGAGTGATAGCTGAATCCTCAGGACAACTAGGAACCAGAGAATGGAGGGAAAACTAAGCCAAGAGGCTGCCAGGTAGGGTCTCCTTCCACCAGCTGAATGTTTCCTGAGTTCTGGCCTTGGTAGACTTACCTTTGCCTATCTTGGGGTGTGACTTTTTACATTGTTGATAAGGCCCCTTCCCCCTCCCAGAGCTGGAGACTGAACCTAGGCTCTTTGCATACTGGGTGAACACTCCACCAGTTAGCTACGGCCCTAATGCCTTTAATGGGACCTGATATAAAACAGTATTTTTAAATCTGAGCAAGTCTTCTTTCTCATTTTTTTTTTCTTTTGTGGCTAGTGTTTTTTGTTTCCTAACAAATCACTTATTACCAAAAGGCTGGTAAGATTTTTATCCTGAGCCAGGTATGGTAGCACCTGCATTTAGTCCAAGCACTCAGGAGGTAGAGACATTGAGTACCAGCACTCTGTGGGCTCAAAGCCAGCCTGTATATGTAGCAAGTTCTAGGACAGCCAGGGGCTTGTAGAGAGCCCTTTCTTTAAAGAAAACAGTTTCCCTCTGGAACTTGGCAAATCTAGCATCTTTTCCTTATATAATGTAAATTTTAGAGTCAACTTTTCGATTTCTGTCAAACAAAACAAAGCGAACCCAAAGAAGCCTCCTTGAAAGAAACGTGTGAGTATATCAACACAATCCGCAGATCAGTTTGGGAGGAGAGTGCCATCTTTACAATACTGAATCTGCCCGTCACTGTCGAGCTGTCCTTACTTACCTAGACCGTCTGAGCCTTCCCAGCTGTGTGCAGTTTTCATTCTGCAGGCTTCCCATGCAGCTGTGTGCAGTTTTCTTCATTCTGCAGGCTTTCCCATGCAGCTGTGTGCAGTTTTCTTCATTCTGCAGGCTTTCCCATGCAGCTGTGTGCAGTTTTCTTCATTCTGCAGGCTTTCCCATGCAGCTGTGTGCAGTTTTCATTCTGCAGGCTTCCCATGCATTTTTGTTGTGATTTTCTAGCACCTTACATTTTTCAAGCTATTGAGGAAACTCTTCTAAAATTCCAGACTTCGGGTATTTGTTGGCATTTATAGAACTAAGTCTGATGCCAGGCACAGTAGTACATGTAATGCCAGCATTCAGAAAGCTGAGGCAGGAGGATACCCGTTTGGAGGGCAGAGTGGGTTACACAGCAAGATTGTTGCAAAAAAAAAAATATAAAAGGGCTCATGTGTATGTGTGTCATATGCATATGTGTGACAAGTGTGTGTGAGGGTGTGCACGCTTGTGTGCACACGTCTGGAGGCAGGAGGCCGATATGGAGTCCTATTGTTCCCCTACCTTGTTTTTGAGGCAGTCTGTCACTGAACCCGGAACTTGCCCTTTCAGTTACACTGCCTGGGCAGCGAGCCTCCTGCAGTCTGCCCGTCCTCCCCTTCTCCAGTGCAGTGCTGGTGCCACAGGTCCATACCACTGCGCCCAGATTAACACGGACTGGAATCCAAACTTGAACAGCAATGGCTCTTCCCACGGAGACCCTGAGTTTTGAACATGTTTCACATGCTGTAACATTGCTAAGCACACTTATTTATTAGTTCCAGCTGCAACAGAGCAGCAGTAGTAAAACCAGGTCTCACTATAACCCATTCTCCGGCTTCAGCCTCCTGAGTGCTGGGATTGTAGAGGGATTTGGATTTCTAACTCCTTAGAATTGTTTGTGAACATGTTTTCTATGAATGAAGAGAATTTGTGTGTGTGTGCATGTACCTGTGTGTATGTGAAGCTGTATGTGCATGTGTGTGTAGCTGTGCATACATGTGTGTTTTCATGCATGTGTGTAGATATGTGTATATGTATGTCTGCATATACGTGCATGTGCATATGTGGAGGTGTGTATATGTGTGTGTGCATGTGCATATGTTGAGGTGTGTATATGTGTGTGCATGTGCATATGTTGAGGTGTGTATATGTGTGTGCATGTGCATATGTGGAGGTGTGTATATGTGTGTGCATGTGCATATGTGGAGGTGTGTATATGTGTGTGTGCATGTATGCCCCAAAGAGTTTTCTTCTTAATCGATTGGAGCAGAATTCCAGGATTCAGCAGTTCACAGAAGAGATGAAGGTGGATGTCATCTTTTCACTGATTTTGAAAAGAAGCATTTAATTTCTTACATTGAGCATGACATGAGCCATGAGCTTCCCACAGACTTTGTTTATCAGGTTGCTGATTAAATATCTCCATGCATATGTGAACAGAATTTCACCAAATGGTTTTTTTTGTATCTCTTGAGACAATCACACAAGGTTTCTCTTTAATTCTCTTAATATGGTGAATTACAGTTGTAATTTTTTGAATCTTAAGCCAGTATTGAATTCCTGGGATGAACTCCTTGAATAAGTAAATATTATTTTTGTGTTAGATTTGCCAAGGATTAACTAAGAATTTTTATTTTTATATTTATGAGGGCTAATGGTATATAGTTTTGTTTTCTACATCTATCTATCTATCTATCTATCTATCTATCTATCTATCTATCTATCTACCTAATCTCAAGGTAAGTTTGATTTCAGAAAACGAGAGGGTTTTCCTCTTTTCCCCCTTAGATTATGCTGGGGAGATTTTCTCTCTTTTCCCCTTAGACTATGCTGGAGCGGTTTTATTTCTTCCTTAAGTGTTTGAAAGAAATCACTATCCGGACTTGAAGTTTTTAATGTGGGAAGACTTTAAATTATGAACTATATGTTTCTTTAATTGATAGAGATCTCACATGGTTTTTACTTCTTGTCTTTTTTTAAAAACTTACTGTGTATGAGTGTTTTGCCCGCATATATGTATGTGTGCCGCATGCATGTAGTGTCTGGAGGCCAGAAGAGGGCTCAGGTCACCTGGAACTGGAGTCACAGCTGCTTGTGGGCTGCTATGTAGGAATCAAACTCCCGTCCTCTGGAAGAGTAGCCAGTGCTCCTAACTGCTGAGTCATCTCTACGGTCCGGTCCCTTCTTGCATCATTTAGATAGTTTTTTGTTGTTGTTGTTTTTGTTTTTTCAAATCTCTGTGGCTACTGCGAGGCAAGGCTGCAGTGTTGTGGGAGCCCTAGGGCTTGCTTGCTGGGTGTGAGACTGATTGACACATTTGGGTGCAGGCACACTGCAATCCCGTCTTGCCTTGCCTTTATTGTTGAAGTTCACAGGGTCCAAGCGATGCTTCTGACTCTAGGACGGCACAAAGAATCTCCTCCCTTTCCTTCATCCTCCACAAGCCAGGTGGTCCCTGTTTCCTAACTGCTATGCTTCCTTCTGACGTCCCTGTTAAATACAATTCTCACTCCGGACACACAGCTTTTGTACTATTTTCTATGATTTGGGACATTTTGATGAATTAATTTTTCTATCTAAATGAAGGAGATGCTGAATGGTCTTTAAAATAAGATATCTTGCTGGGTGTGGTACATATGCCTTTTAGTCATGGCATTCCAGGAGGCAGAGGCAGACACAGGGGCTGGAGCAAGGGCAGGGGCAGGGCCAGGGCCAGGGGCAGAGACAGGGGCAGAGGCAGGAAGATCTCTGTGAATTCTAGGCTAGCCTGGTCTACAAAGTGAATCCAGGTCAACCAGGACTACATAGTGAAGCCCTATCCACATCAAATAAAATAAAATAAGGTTCCAGGGCAGGAAGATGACTCAGAGTACAGGCACTTGTCACCAAGACTGAAGATCTGAGTTTGGTTCCCCCAAGCCCACAAAGCAGAAGGAGAGAACTGATTCCCTGTGAGCTGTCCTCTCACCTCAACAGACCTGCCAGAGTTCTCACACACACACACACACACACACACACACACACACACACACGCACGCACGCACACACACACGCACGCACACGCACGCACTCGCACTCGCGCACATACTACAGCATGGGAGGACAGAAACTTTCCCAATTTAGTCTGTTGGCACTGATGGCAATTGGGACAGCCTAAGAGGGGAGCATCGCGTGAGCACCCGCTCTCTCATTGCCTGAGTCTGCACGGATGTGCCACCGTAGCCTGGAGCTCAGCTTATTGGTGCACGTGGGGAAATGGAGACACTCGGATGTGGCTGTAAAATGGCATGACAATTCTGGACTCTCATGTCCACTCATGTGGTGAAACTGAGTGGGCACCTACCCGGGGACGTGGTTATTACAATCCAAAGAGATTCTCGAGTAAAGGAGCATTGAAGCCGTGCTCCTGCGGGGACGCCATCAAGAGTCTTTCTTTAAGGGGTGCGTAATCAAATACATCCTAAGCAATATTACATGGCGGCTGGATGCTGCGTGTGTGCCAAATGCAACCCAGAAGGGTCTTCCAGATGTGGTGCAGGAAACTATGCATGGCACCTGAAGTCAAGTACACATACAAAACGCACCGTAGAGTTTGAAAGAGTATTACTTTTCCAGGAATATGCATGGGTTAATGCATATGTTAATATAGTATCGATAATGCATATATAATTATAGATGTAGAGTTATACTATATACAATTTATACATGTATTATATTTTAGATGGCTTTGGTTTGGGGTAAGGAGTATGAGAGTGGAAATTCAGGATTGTGCAAGCTTTTTTTTTCTCTTTCTTCTCTCCCTCTTTTGTTCTCTTTAGGTAGGGTCTCACGTAGCCCAGACTGGCCTCAGACTTGCTGTATGGTTGAGGCTAATCTTGAGCTCCTCCCACTTCACCCTCCAAATGCTAGGCTGGTAAGTGTGAGCCACCCCCCCCCCCCCCCCCCCCCCCCCCCCCCCCCCCCCCCCCCGCCCCCCCCCCCCCCCCCCCCGCCCCAGGTTATGCAGTCCTAGAATGGGACCCGGGACTTTGTGCTAGGCAAGCACTCTGCAAATGAGTTACAGCCCCAGACCAAGTATTTTTCTTTTATTCTGCTACATTTTGAAGTCTACAGCCTTGTTAATCCCATGGCTGCTAACTCTGGATATAGCAAATAACTTGCCAGTGAGCACACCTTTTGTATGTAATCCATCTGACTTACAGCCCAGAGCCTAAACTGTCTCTTACTGGGTTATATAGACTGTCTGACTGCAGGAGACAGAAAACGGGAGACGGCACTGGGATGCAGAGCCCACTGAAACTGCCCAAAATGGTGATCCTGAGTCTCCTTCCCCTGCTTCATGTAAAAACACAGTAAAGGCTCTTGCCTTTTTTTTTTTTTAAATCTCTCCCTCCTGACCAGTACTGGGGCCTCTTTGTGTGATTCTGGGGATCTGTGTCCCTCTGTGTTACTATACCACACTAAGCACATTACAGGTGCTCTTTAAGAAGGGACAAATAACAATAATAAAAGGTGGATGATAAATAGCAGAGCATGGCCTCGTCTTTACCATGATGCAAAGGGGTCGTGCACTGATTGGTCTGTTAGCCCAACCTCAGTATCAATGAACCAAAACACAACAGCATCACCCCAGAGCACCTCAAATCATCCCCTGCTTGCTCCACCCCAGTGCAGGCTCCGACTCTATTCTCTACATAGGCTTGTCTTCCTGCACTGAAGCAGGTTGTTGGCTTCATTAGATAGAGCAATGGATGGTTCCTCCCTACCCCATTCTCACAGCCTAGGGTGAGGGCTGAATGAAGCACACGGCTCCATTGACTGGGGGTCCTTTCAGAGTCTCTGGGCATTGTACACAGAGGTCTTTTCAAATCAGTTTGCATCTTGGAAAAGGCTGCAGTTTTGTGCAAGTCTAGCACTCTATGGGCCTTATTTAGGGGATGAGGTTGTGCCAGGTGAGTGTGGGTCGATGTGTATGTGTGTGCACACATGTGTGCACATGCATGTGAGCGTATGGACTGAGTTGCATGTTAGGGACTTTGGGGATTCTTCTGGCTGGTCCCCAGTTTTCATGAAGGGAGGTGTCAGAGTCCCTGTCTAAAAGACACGCACAAGCCAGCTGGTGAAGGCGCAAGCCTTTAATTCCAGCACTCAGGAGGCAGAGGCAGGCAGATCTCTGTGAGTTCAAGGCCAGCCCAGTCTACAGAGTGAGTTCTAGGACACACACACACTGAAAGACCAACTGGGATGGCCTTCTGTCATGTGATGACCTTTCCTCCCGATGCCTAAGCATCAGATAAACAATTACATATACTCTACTAAGTCTGACACTTAATTTAATGACATATTTCAGGAAAATCAGATAACAGTTTCTGATTTTTTAATATATAGTAAGCAGAAGCTAGCTAGCTTACATGCTTGGAAATTAGTCTGTTTTTATATATATTTCTCAATTTACACATCCTATAAAACTAAAATAATTAAGTTTGGGGATGCGAATCTTTCTCTACCATCACTGATTCCAAAATCAAATTTTAAAGGTTGACTCTCATTTTTCTTCATTTTTATCTGCTTGGGATGATCTTAAGGGCAAAGGGCTTACATTGAAATTCTAATCCTACCCTCAGCAATAAATCATTGTTACCCTAAGTTTGAGAGAAAAGAAAAAATTGGTAGGAAAAATCTTCCACAGGTTTCTTGATGATCTGGGGAATTCACAAGAGAGATGGGCGTGGAAGCTGCTCAGCATAAGCAGACACTATACTTAAGTGTTCACCAAGAGGACAGAGTTTCTGCACACAGTCTTGGGCCTCGTTACCAAGATGCAAAATTATGGTGTGTGGGGGACAAGTACCACGGAGACCATGGAAGAATGGGTAGCTTTCTCCTTTTACTGTAGAGAAACAGTCTTTCAATGCTGACTTTATTTTTTTTCCAACCACGGGGGAAAAAATAGCCAACCCCACCACAACCCCAATTTCAGAGCTTTAAAGGAAACCAGCCTCCTTGAGCAAGACTTGTTATTACTTGGACAGAAAACCAAATCGTTTCATTACTCCCCAGCAGAGAAACCGCAGGATTCAAGGGTATAGAACATACCTATTAATACCGAGCCACTGCCTGGCTTTCCAACTGAGAAGATGCCGGCTAAGCCAACTTTATAAATCGTATCTTCTTCTCCCAGAGAGCCCACATTTCCTTCAGTTGTCAAAAATAGCACTGGGGGAGAGCTTCTGGAATTTTCTCCACCAGGTTAGGGATGCCATGCTCTGACTTGCTCTTTCCCTCAGGTCTTGAATAGTGTGTGTTTATGATGGAGCTAGCCTCTGAGAACACGCTTTGGAGGTTGTCTGAAATGTTTAAAAGCTGGGCTGGGGTATAAGAGCCATATGTACATGGCTGGCTGGGCTGGGGTATAGGAACCATATGTAATTGGCTGACTGGGCTCGTGTATAGGAACCATATATAATTGGCTGACTGGGCTGGGGTATAGGAACCATATGTAATTGGCTGACTGGGCTGGAGTATAGGAACCATATGTAATTGGCTGACTGGGCTGGGGTATAGGAACCATATGTAATTGGCTGACTGGGCTGGAGTATAGGAACCATATGTAATTGGCTGGCTGGGCTGGGGTATAGGAACCATATGTAATTAGTTGGTTGGCTGGGCTGGGGTATAGGAACCTTAAGTAATTATTGGCTGGCTGGGCTGGGGTATAGGAACCGTATGTAATTGGTTGGCTGGGCTGGGGTATAGGAACCTTATGTAATTAGTTGGCTGGCTTGGCTGGGGTATAGGAACCGTAGGTAAT
>NW_026067977.1:4513985-4539472 GCF_014885135.2 Alexandromys fortis
CATGTAGGGAGACTGGGAGACAGTTTGATAAATATTTTATTCTGTTACTCAAAAAAAAAAAAAAGTATTTAAAAAAAACCACCAGTTCTTTCTGTGTAAAAAAAAATTTGCTTTTCCAAAGAGAAACTATTTCAGAGAGAATAATTTAGAGAGCTCAGGAACTTCAGAAATCATCAAAAGAGGCGAAAGCAGAGCCTTTTGTTGCTTTGGTGAGAAAACAGCAAATACGTTTTCTAGGGAAGATTATTTTTACTGTGTTACACTTTACCTCAGTGGATTTTGCTTGGTTTCCCATGTTTAATGCTGTATGGAGCTCACTTAGAAAACAGCCCTTTCTTAAGTGTGCCATATTTCCAAAGACTTTAAGGATCAAGATCAGGCATTTATGGCTCATGAATATAGGGTCAGCATTCCATTCCACAGAGGAAACCAGATAATTTTAGAATTTATCAAAGTTTAGTAACAGTGGAAAATTGGAGCGGAAACTAAGACAGCATGAATTCGGTATGTCCTCACGAGTCAGGGTGAAGTGTGGCTGGAAGAATGGGGATTCTGGGGGAGGGGTTGGTCCTGCCTCAACACGCAGACCTTGTTGACTCCCCATGGGAGGCCTTACCCTCTCTGAGGAGCAGTTGGGTAGTGGAGAGAAAGTAGAGGGAGTGGGAGGAGGGGAGGGAGCGGGAACAGGGATTGGTATGTAAAATGAAAAAAGATTGTTTTCACACACCTTTAATCCCAGCGCTCGGGTGGTAGAAACAGGTGGATCTCTGTGAGTTTGAGGCTTCAAAGCTACAGAGAAACCCTGTTTCGAAAAACTAAAAAAAACCCATATATATATATAATAAAAAAAAATAAAAAAAATGGGGATTCTGGGACTGGAGAGATGTCTCAGAGGTTAAGAGCACTGGTTGCTTTTCTGGAGGTCCTGAGTTCAATTTTCAGCAACCACATGGTGGCTCACAACCATCTGTAACGAAACATGATGCCCTCTTCTGGCATCCAGGAACACATGCAGTCAGGACACTGTATGCCAAATAAATAAATAAATCTTAAAAAAAAAAAAAAGAATGGGGATTCTCACCTGGGTGATGGTGGTACAAGCCTTTAATCTCAGCCCTCAGGAGACAGAGGCAGGCAAATTTCTGTGAATTCGAGGCCAGCCTGGTCTACATAGGGTGACCCTTTCTAAAAAAAGAAAAAGAAAAAAGAAAGTAAGGAAGAAAGAAAAGAAATGCTTAAAAAAAAACCAAAATTTTAGTTGATAATTCTCTTTACAAAATATTTAAAAAGTATTTTTCATTATTCATGACAATTGTTGCTGCCTGGAAGAGGCTCAGTCCAACTGAGTTATCTGGAAGACATTCTCCAGACCAGGCTGTGCGGTGAGCTCCAGCGTCCCAACTTTCATGAGCTGTCACTCATGCTGGGGTGGGCTTTGTTGATGCAGCTGTCCGAGAGTCATTTCTGCTCCTGTAAATTATCCCTCACCCATATTCCTGTAAGTAACCCCCACAGAACTCATTGGTTCAGCAAGCTGACTCTGGTCTGCTGTCTGTTTCCTGTCTACAGACATTTGCTCACACCTCCTGGGCTACGGGGTCACACAGTGTTGCATGCTCGCGTTCTGAATGCTGACTTCGTAGCTGGAGAAGCTGTTTCGGGGAGGTAGGGACCAGCTGGTATAGGCAGGTAACTAAGGCGGGGCTTTTGAAGGTTCTAGCTGGCTGTGCTGTCTGCTTCCTGGTCCTCTGTGATGTGCACAGCCTCCGCCGTGAGTTCTCACCACTATGAAGATGCTCGATCATGCTGCCGCGCCATAATTGACCTCAGAAACTGAGCCACAGCAATCTTCTCCCTCAAGTGGTTTCTGTCAGAGGCTGTAGTCACAGCACTTGACAGTTTACAGAAATATAAAGAGGTTCCATGGCCTTCTGGGAGACAGGTCTGAATAGAGGGTCTTAGGTCTGGGGTGTGTCCTCAAAGGAGTTGGAGGCTCCAGTCTCTTTGTTTCCTTTCTTCTTTTGATTCTTGGCCATTGAGTGAGACATTGGCCATTGAGTGAGACATTGGCCATGGAGTGAGACATTGGTCTCAGGTGCCTCCATCATCGCCGTCCAGCAACATCCAGCCCAAGGCCATGGGTCCCTCTAACCTCTGGTTGAAACCTCTGAACGTGAAAGTCAAAACAACCTTTTCTTCTTATAAGTTAGCTTTCTTAATCTTTTTTTAAAAAAAATATTTATTTATTTATTTATTTATTTATTTATTTATTTATTATATATACAATATTCTGTCTGTGTGTATGTCTGCAGGCCAGAAGAGGACATCAGACCTCATTACAGATGGTTGTGAGCCACCATGTGGTTGCTGGGAATTGAACTCAGAACCTTTGGAAGGGCAGGCAATGCTCTTAACCACTGAGCCATCTCTCCGGCCTCCTAGCTTTCCTAATCTTGGGAATTTAATTATAGCGATGGAAAGTTTCATTTAATTAAAAGTATAGAAATCTGTCTGGGTGGTGGTGGTGCTCGCCTTTAATCCCAGCACTTGGTAGGCAGAGGCAGGTGAATCTCTGTGAGTTCGAGGCCAGCCTGGTCTACAAGAGCTAGTTCCAGGACAGGAACCAAAGCTACAGAGAAACCCTGTCTTGAAAAACAAACAAAACAAAACAAAAAGCACAGAAATGTTAACATATGTCTAGACAGAACAGAGAAAGAAAAATATAATATCATTTTCTTTTCTCAAGAAGACTGAATATAGGAAAAACTTTGTTTTAGGCTATAAGAAAAAACTTGATTTTCTGTTCTTCTGTTTATGTATATATTTTAAATGTACCACTTCTGGAAGCAGGAACAACCGACCGCTTTCTGTTTTGATCCAGTGGAGGACTCTAGCAGTAAGAAGGAAGTGCTGTCTCTCTAGTGAGGTTTCCAAGGTCTGACATGTATTCGAACTGAAAACACGTTTACTGACTTGCAAGCAATGCACTGGTCTCTGTTGGGACTGTACACTGCAGTCTTATGTAAAACTTACGATGTCTATGCACACCCGTATTCCCCGGCTTGATTTCCCCATGAGGGAAATTCTCCTTTGTTCTTGGGGATAAGGGACCTGTTACGGTAACTGTCCCAGGTAAAGACTGAGGATGCGAAGATAGGTCATGAGCAGCCCACTGCTCTGGCCGGATGCGTCTTAGGTCCCAGCCTCAGCACCATAGAACCTTAGTATGGACAAGCCCCTGTGTAGGAGCCTGCCTAGTGCTGGAGGCGTTAAGCAGTACCTGTGGCCCTGTAGTCAAGCTGCTAGTAGCCTATCCTCTGCCACTGTGTCAGCAGGTCCATCTCGGGGGCTGCTCACTGTGCTCCGCCGAGTCAGCAGGACCCCGTGGCTATGTTGGGGCTTGGAATCAGATTTCTCTCTTCCTGGCTTTGACTCAACTCCAGTTATGCCCTGGATCCCCTGGCTTCTCATTAGATTGGCTCTTTGACTCTCTGTCCCAGTATCCTCTTCACAGGAGCCGACTTAAATCTACCAGCCTGTAGTTAGCAGAATCCTGCCAAAATGAGGAGATGGCAGAATAGACTTTTCCTGTCCTTTCTCTTTCTTTCTTTTTTTCTTTTCTTTTTTTGGTTTTTGAGACAGGGTTTCTCTGTGTAACAGCTCTAGCTGTCCTGGAACTAGCTCTTGTAGACCAGGCTGGCACACACAGAGGACCGCCTACCTCTGTCTCCAGAGTGCTGGGATTAAAGGCGCCTGTTCGCCACCGCCGGACTACCTCTCCTTCCTCTTTGGCCCCAGCCACTCTTCCCACCATGCACCCCTGCACATGCAAAATAGACACCCACAGGGTCACAATCCCACCGCTTCGACAGTGGCATGTGGATTCAGCCCAGCCGGGATGATGCTCATCTCTTCGCTTTAGCAGTATCCTTCTTGAGATGCCCACAGTGCGCCAACAAACAGGACAGGTGCTGCCACACAGAGCGACTAAATGAAGTGGAAGACATTAAGGAGTCAGAAGGTGACGTCTGATGTGTCTACCCAGTGACTTGGGCTTCTTGGAAAAATTCTAGGGCTCTTAGAACTCAATGATGCTTTGTCTATGACGATGTTAGGCACACATGATAAAGGAGATGCTCTTCATCCTTAATTAAAGACGCAGGTTTCTAAAATAAATCACCACCACCACCACCACCACCAGCAGCAGCAGCAGCAGCAGCAGCAGCAGCAGCAGCAGCTCTTGGGGAAGTGAAAGTCTCCGCCCCACCTGCCTGTTCACTCACCCATCCTGTCCTCCTACTCAGAGTGTATACTTAGCTCGGTCACCTAATTAGGTTAACAAGCATTTGAAATGAACTCAGCTTCTACCACCCGAGATAAGATCAGATTTGAGATTTATAGAATTCAAACAGAAACTCTGGGCTGAGGCTTGGCAGCCCTTCAAATATTTGTACATCTAGTCACTTGGCAGAGAGGCTGAATTCGATCGCTCGCTCCCGTTCTCATCCTGCCTGCTTCCTTCTGACCCTGGTGTTGGCTGTCCTTGCATTTTAATTTAATTGGCTCCTTTCCAGGCACTGCTAGAACAAATAAGATTGCAGCCAGAGTTCTCTCAGGGCGGCAGAGACACCATTTCTTGATGCGTAAGGACAAGAATGATTTTTTTTTCTTCCTTAAATAGGGATAGAAATTCAACCAGGATTAGCTGGGTATGGGACTGCATACCTTTAATCTCAGAATTTGTAAGGCAGAGGCAAGAGGATCTCCTTGAGTTCAGGGCCAGCCTGGTCTACATAGCAAGTTCCAGGCCAGCTGGGGCTATGTAGTGAGACCCTGATCAACAGCAATGTGCACAGAACTAAGACTTTCCTTCGCTCAAGCAGAACTGAAAGAGGATGTAGAGTAAACCACGGACTCCCAAGCTGAGTCAACATCTAACTAAAAGCACCATCGCCAGCTTACAATAACAGCAAATAAAAAAAGGCAGAGATTGAAGCAATCCAGGAAATAATATTTGATGTAAGGATCTGATGCAAGTGTCATTTGTCTCTGAAGGAGAAGCAGAAGAAGCTCACTAGGGATGGAAATGGGTGTGTGTGTCAGGGTGATAGCTGAAACAGAGCCTTCTGGGATACTCACGGAACGTACTGTAGACAGATGGGGCTGCTGGGCCCCTGGAAAAGAATCATACACTTGACTCAGGACTATCTTGAGCCTGTTGCTGAATTAAAAAGACAGGAAAAAAGAACCTCCAGGGTGCTAGTTAGAAAAGTGGATCCATGAAAGAGAAGGAAAATAGACTGGCCTCAGTCTAGACGTTAAGGAACACAAAATACCAAAGACACTGGTGCTGTAGTTACTCGTTTTAGTCACTGTTCTATTGCTGTGAAGAGACACCATGGCCAAAGCAGCTTATAGAAGAAAGCATTGGATTGGGGGCTTGCTTACAGGTTCAGAGGGTGAATACGTGACAACCATGGCAGAGATCATGGTGGCAGGAAGGTGGGTGTGGTGCTGGGGCAGCAGCTGAGTGCTCACGTCTTGAGACACGTGCATAAGGCAGAGAGAGATAGCGATAGAGAGGTAGATAGATGATAGATAGATGATTGATAGATGGTAGATAGATAGATGATAAGTAGGTATATAGATAGATGATAGATAAATGATAAATAAAAGATAGATAGATAAAAAATAAATAAATAAAAAATAGATAAATGATAGATAAAAGATAGATAGATAGATAGATAGATAGATGGAACGCATATCTGATGAAATAAATCCTGTCCCTAGTGACACACCTTCTCCAACAAGACCACACTTTCTAATCCTTCCCAAGCAGTTCTACCAACTCAGAACTGCTCGAATATATCAGCCTATGGGGGCCAGTCTCTCTCGAACCACGACATCACTACACAAAACTGTGACTGGAGATCATGCCTGTCTGTTACTAGCTAAGGACAGAGTTCTAACAGCCATCCTTAAACATCAAGCGAGAGGAATAAAACACTCATGGCTCTGTGTGTGTGTGTGTGTGTGTGTGTGTGTGTGTGTGTGTGCAGTCAGGAATCAAGATGTGAAAGATGTCTGGTTAATATTTTACTGTTAAAACGTGGAGCTAAGACTCACCCTAGGATTTTGTTTCAGAACATACTATAAGGATAAAAACACTTGTGATATATCAGAAATTCTGAGGTCAATTAAAACACTTTCTTTAACCTTTTTTTCCTGTATGGGAAGTTGAACTCAGGGCTTCTTATCTCCTAGACAACTGTGGTACTGTACTTTTAAATCTTTGCATCTTTAAAAAAAAAAAGGATTTCTTTTGTTACTTTTTATGGTATGTTGCGTCGATGCGCACATGCGTTCAGTTCCCGAGGAGGCCAGAAGAGGGCATCAGATCCCCTGGTCTGGGTTATCAGTGGCTGTGAGCTGCCTGCCGTTGGTCTTCTGAAAATGCTGCAGGAGTTCTCCAGCTCCACAACCCTTTTCTTTTCTGGTGTTTCGACTACCCGTTATAGCTTAGCAAACTATATCAAAACTTAGAGCCCTAAAATCGTGTGTCTGATCATGATTTGGCAGTTTGGGATATTTACCTCACGGAACTGGATGGCTCACCTGAGGCTCGAGTACTGCTCTTAAGTGAACCTACTTCTGTGGCTGGTGAAGCCGATGCAGGCTGCTGTCTGGGCTTTAGGTTGGGGCTGATAACCAGGAGCCTCTTGCTTCTTACTGTGGCCGGTACCTGTGCAGTTGCTTGAGCTTCCTTACTGCACGATGAGGGTTCCGAAAGGAGGGAAGCGGCGCAGCCAGTTCGCGGGAAGGCGGGGCCCAGAGCGGGACTGATGTCATTTCTACTGTATTCTACCTGCCAAAGAAGTCCAGGCCCAACCCAGACTCATGGGTGTGGAGAAATAGGCCCACCCCTCCGTTTGAGGAATGACCAGGAATTATGAACATTCTGCTACTATTTCTGTCACTATATATTTCCTGTAGTAGAAAAATTTTCAGTGTTCCTTCTATTTCTTTTTCAAGTTAAATTTGAGAATAGTATTAAACTTGATATTTTTTACCAAAAATAAAACACAGTCTACTTTTGTAAAATGAGTTCCATCCCTTACTTTTTCTATCAGAACACATGCATGGAAGTGTCTAGAACAGTGCTTAGCAAATATTCATGGTAGGTACGTCTAGATGAAATAATGAGGATGAATTTTTAATTCACTCACATCACATTTATGAATGTATCTATGTATTTTGTGAGTGTGTGGGGGGGGCGCTGTGGTGTGTGCGCGTGGAGGTCAGAGGGCAATATTCAGAGTCCATTATCTCTTTCTTCCGTGTGGGTCTCAGGATGGAACTCAGGTCGACAGACTTCAGACTTGATGGGAATGTCTTTGCTCTTGAGCCGTCCTGCTGATTCAGGAGGAAATCTGACAAACTTGCTTTGCATGCTCTTCTTAGTTTGCTTCAGTACCATAATGTAGCATTTTCTAAAACCAATAAAGTCACTGGTTTTTCTTAAAACTTGAAAGGAGATTGTTGGAAAGCAATTTCTTTCTTTTTTTTTTTTTTTGTAGCGAGCTGACAGTCAGATGTCAGTGGGTGGGAGTGACCCGAGGAACCCCCGAGAAGATGATGAGACCCAGGGAGTGATGTGCTTGGGCTCACGCATCTCTTCCCTAGTCAGTCTTGGGAGAAGAGTGATCACTTACCAGAAGTCAATGACCTGGCCCACTGCCTTCTCCCTGAGTGTGGCGTGACGACTTCTGAGTTGTGTGGTACAGCCTTTCCCAATTGTGGAGCGAACTGGTCTGCTTTCTCTAGTGCATACCTACCCATGTGGCTGTAACGCAGGAGCCAGAAAGTGTTCAAGATAGGAATGGCCAAAAAATGAAACCAGTTTAGCAAAGCTAGCACAATTTCTTCTGATTCTGTAAGTCTAAGTGTCTTACCTGGATGCCTTCCTCACTTCTGACCATCCAGAGAGGCCATGTTCCAGTGACATATACAAGGAGGTTTCCAGGACAAGGACCCAAGAGTCCCCTTGAAAATGGTGACTCTGAGGTGCAAGGCCTGCTGCCCTGGAGAGAGGAAAATCTCTCCAGAGGCTGTAGATTACCCTCTGTGTTATAGTTTGCACCCGCTCCTCCTAATCATTGAAAGAATTATTTGTTGTTGTTTTTTTTTTTCCAAGTGATTTCCTAGGAATCATCACAATGCCTGGGCGTCCTGCTATAGTAAGTGAGGTCTCTCTGGGCCTTTCTCAGTTGCTAGGGCTCTGGGAGAGACTGCGGTTCCCTGGGTCTGGTCAGCTTGCCTTTGTCGG
Source organism: Alexandromys fortis (assembly GCF_014885135.2). NCBI lineage: Eukaryota > Metazoa > Chordata > Mammalia > Rodentia > Cricetidae > Alexandromys > Alexandromys fortis. Next base: position 4,522,312 of record NW_026067977.1, read on the forward strand.
GGTTGACTTCTCGATGACCTCCGTGCTTGTGATCTCTGCCAGCCCCTCTCCTTACCCAACTCCTACCCACTAACTCTTCCCTGACATTGTGCTGACCTTACTGTTTCCCAGCACCCAGTGACTCTCTGGTGACTTTAAAGGGAAGGGAGCCAGCTTCCAGCAAATCTCTTTCTTGACAACAGAGAAACATGACCGGGAAGCAGGCGATAAATACAGATCCAGCGCAGCAAAGATGGAAACCTGCTGTTTTGTCCAACTGCATCAAGGAGCAGAAACATGCGGGGATCTGTCTTGTCTGATTCGATTTGCAGCGGCTCCTGCTTGCGTTCTGGCTTTCTCGGCTGCCACCAGAGGGCTGGAGTGGTTTGTCTCTGTAATCCGTTCTGCTCTTCCTGTCTCCCTGCCTGGGCAGCCCAGATGACTTCAGGAGTTACCATGCTGCCTTTAGAGCCCGGTCTCACTCAGGATGTGTTGGAAAGGTTGACAAGGAAACACAGTTAGGCAGGGTTTGAACCATTTAGGAAACAATGCTCCCTCTAACAACTGACACTCCAGACTCTTTCATTGACGACATCCTAGGCTCCAGGTATTATATTCGGCTCAGGGCAGTAGATGGGCAAAGAACGCGGGGGTGTGGAGAGCTTGTTGCTTATGTTTCAGTGGTTCTGAATAGCTATAGTGAGGGGTACATTCGGCTCCCGTTGTTTTTGGAGAAAGAGAGAGAAAGGAAAAAGAAAGACAAAAACATCTTGGCTCATGCAGTTTGATTTTTAATGAAAAGGATGGAAAACAAAACAATGTGCTCGAAGCCGGGATAAAGGACGTGCTCGGGTGCTGTGGGCGCTGGGAAGAAAGAACGTGGGCGCTGAATAAGCCAGGGAAAACGGGGGCGGCGGGGGTTGAGGGCAGGTCAAGGAGGGTTCTCAGAGCAGAGGAGGCTTGGGCTCAGGGGCGAATGCTGGGTAGAGGTCCGTGCACCCCCTCTCCCAGTCAACCCGGGTGAAAGAAGATTGCAGACAGTGCAAGCGGGATATGCAAATACTCGCAGGCCTGAAGGCACGGTAAGGGAAGTCACGAATACACTGCATGATGGGAGGATCCAGCACCCCGTGTGTGTGTGTGTGTGTGTGTGTGTGTGTGTGTGTGTGTGTCTGGGGTAGGGTGTCCAGGTAGACAGAAAGGAAGCAAGACGGACATATTTTTTATCCTAGGCTTCAGTGAGACTGAATCCTGCAGGACTGGAAGCCGCTGCAAACACTTTTATCTCAACTGACGCAAAGGAGAGGCTGCCCACTGTTTATGGCAACACCGTATTTCCAGGACGCAGACTTCGGCTGCTCCCCAGATAGCTGCCCACTCGTATCAAATCTTACAGGCCATTTTAGGGAGCTCATGGATCCCGCTGAAGCCCATGCCCGGCCTCCACACAAGTAAGACCTCTGCTTACGAAGAATCTGACCAGCCAACAAAGAATCCTCAGGGCCCACACACCGCTTCCCCATTTCCCACACCACCCCCTGGCTTCAATTGCCCTTCCAACCTCCTATTTTCCAGGAAACACAGTCCGGGAGGAGCTCTGGTTCTCTGGGGACCTAGCTGGATGCTGCTTGGCCTCTTCATTCAGTTTTCTGAGTGGCAGGGGCTCACATTGGGTCATTGGGAATGACTTCATTCGTGCACCGCACGTGCAGGGTAGGAAATCGCAGAGCCCGCAGGGCAGGCGGGCAGCCAGCCGTGGACCTGGGAAGGGTGGTGGAGTTGACCTCTTTCCGGACCGCGGCCACCTCGCTGGAAGGAGTTTTAATTATATCAGCAAATCGTATTTGTCTTATAAAAGCCCATCGTGGATGAAATATTAAAAGGGCACATACTCTTTTCCGAAAGAATGCGTTTTCCTGCCAGTGTATTTTATTGTAACAATAATCCTGACAAAATCAATGTGGCACGGGAGCTCCAGCCAGGAAGAGTTGATGAAAGTTGAGCTTGGTCTTGAAGCTGCGCCCTTTATTCAAGACAGACTACTTACCGGTCACACTCTACATTATTGGTTTATTTAACCCTTCTGAGGACTCTACCAAGACCCAAGTCATTGTGTGTGTGTGTGTGTGTGTGTGTGTGTGTGTGTGTGTGTGTGACAGGTTACAGGCTGTCCTGTAACTCTCTTTGGAGACCTGACTGGGCTTGAACTCACAGAGATCTGCCCGTCTCTGCCTCCTGAGTGCTGGGATCAAAGGCATACATCACCACCACGCCCAGTTATCAAGACGGATTTTACCTATAGGGATACTGAGGCTAAGGGGGATTTGTCCAGAGTCATGACCAATAAGTGTACGGGAATTTTAATGAGGGCCCCTGAGCCTGTGCAGTTATGTTTTAAATGGAATTCTTTCCCACCAAAGTAGCGGACAGACCATTATTAAAAGATAGGTCACTACTATCAGGCTCGTTCATAGTGGCGGTCTGTGAACAGGGCCCTACTCGTGTGTGTGTGTGTGTGTGTGTGTGTGTGTGCTTTTGGGTGTGTTCTCCCTGTTTTAAGGGGTTGTTGATCTGATTGTGAAGGCTCAAAGTCCACCGTCTTCAGGGTAGATAGGCAGACGAAGACCTCCAGATATATCAATATGGCAGCTCAAAGCCATATCTGCTAGGTGAATTTCTCCCGGCTTGCAGGAAGTCACTATCTATGTGGCTAGGCTATCAACTGATTGGACAAGACCCCCCCTCCCCCCACCGAGAAGGGCAGTCTGTGCTATCTGTAGTCCACAGGTTTAAATCTTAATGTTGTCTTAAATCCATGTACTCAGCAATGCCCTGAGCAATGTTTGAGTAGAGATGTGTACGTCATGGTGTTGTGTAATATTTTGACCACATTCTGACAAGTTTGCTTTGAATCAGGGGGTGGAGCTATCTACTAGCTGATCAAAATCAAACATAGAGGTTTTGGAGGACTGAGGACAGATAGAGAGACAGGAAGTAGTAGGGCAGAGCTTAGAGAGGATTTCAGCCCTTTTGGATGGAGGAAGGAAAGAGGAAGGAGGCCACTTGTCACTTCTGTGCTGAGTCTCTGGTCAGACAGGTTCTTCCCTCATCTGACTCCCAGTTTTATTGATAAAGAAGAATTAGATAAATGAATTATCATGGGTCATTCACACTAAAACATAACCTTTCCCATTATGAGTTTCAACTCTGTTAGGTATTTAATTTGGGAATTCCACACTTACTTTTAAAATTTTAATCTGGTGTGTGCACACACACATGCATATGTGCATTCATCTTATGAGTGGAACACAGAGGACAACTTTGTGGAGGAGGGCCTTCCTTCCAATCTATGTGAATTCCCGGGACTGAACTCAGGTCTTCAGGCCTCCTTCATTAGGGAGCAATCATCTTTACTCACTGAACCATCTAGCCAGTCTCCATATTTCTTTAGAATATGCTTTTATTGTCATTTGAGGTCTTACTTTCTTTACATGTTTGCGGCTGATGTTCTACAGCAGCCCCTGCAGATGTGGCTCTCCGCACTCCCATTAGGTCCTCTGCTCCTTTCCGTGAGGTCCCCTTTAAAGCAGTTCCCAGAATTTGTGTTATTAGGACCATTTATCACCGCCAAGCCGTGGAGTTCTCCAGCTCCGTGACCCTCCCCATGCATCTCTTTGTTCTTTTCTGGAACAGCCCATGTAAGCTTATTGCTCAGCAGTCACCCTCAACAAGTTCCTAAACTCTCACAGAACTGAAAATCTCCCGGGACACTGTCCTATCTTTAGCAATCCGTCTCTCCCTCCCTGGCTGTATGAACTGCTCAAATCTTAGCCTTTCCGTAGCTCTGCTATGGCCCCGAGAATTCCTCTATCTCCTTTCTGGAGTCTCACCCCTTACTACCTGAACGAACCCCTCCTCCCTCTTTCCCTTCTTTTGTACTTATTAATAATTGAGAATTTCACATACGTATGCAAGCTATTTTGATCATATTCACCCTCTAACCCCCCTTTACCGGCTTCCAGCCTCATATCTGCTCTTTAATTTTTATAAGCCATGGGATCTAATTTGTGCTACCCATACGTACATGGGGGTGGGGCCTTTTAAAAAATTTTTAGTATGGGGTGTATCTCAGTCATTTCCTGGTAAAGGCTACATACAAGAAAAATTTGGAGATAGCTGTCTGAAATATCTTTCTTCTGCTTTGGTCCTTCAGAATTTTGAAGGCTTTGTTTCACTGTTTCTGACATCCAGGGCTGGCACTGGAGAGCTGACTGGTAACCCTGTGTCATGGCAAATCCTATAATTGTAGCAGTAAGGAGGCCAAGTCAGAAATATCTAATCAGGCTAGTCTGGGCCTCACAGCCAATTCCAGGCCAGTCTGGGCTCCGGCCAGCCTCTGTCTTTCAAAACAAGCAAGCAAATACACACAAAAAAGGAAGTTGGACTTCGGACTAAGGCAAAGGTGCCTACTGCCAGGCCTGACATCCTGAGTTAGGACCCCAGCAGCCACATCGTGGAGAAGGAGAGAGCGGACTCCTGAAAGTTGTCCTCAGATCTCTCCGTGCTTGCTGTGGCACTGTGCCCATCCATAAGTCAGAAAGTAAATAAATAAACGTAGTTTTACAGAGGACGTACAAGGGATAATCACCACTCCTTCGGGTCTTAATTCCCTTCAGAAATTTGTATGTGGTCTTTCTAATTTCTCTACTCTGCTTTTCCAACTTTAGTATTCCTTTTTCTAGTTAGTGCAGTTTTTTTATTGATTCTTTAGGAATTTCACATCCTGCACCCCAATCGCACTCATTTCCCGGTCCTCCCATGTCTGCCCGCCACCCCGTCACTTCCCTACCAAAAGAAAGGAGAAAGAAGATAATGATTAAGAATCAAAACAAGCCGGGCGATGGTGGCGCACGCCTTTAATCCCAGCACTCGGGAGGCAGAAGCAGACGGATCTCTGTGAGTTCGAGACCAGCCTGGTCTACAAGAGCTAGTTCCAGGACAGGCTCCAAAGCCACAGAGAAACCCTGTCTCGAACTCCCCCTCCCCCCCAAAAAAAAACCCAAAACAAGAATCAAAACAGCCAAACAATCAAAACGCCCACTTTGCTCCCCCATCTCGGCTTCTTTTCTGTCGCATATGTGTTCTTCATGGTGGCTTTGGGAGCTGCGGTCTGTTGTGCAGTATAGCTTTTCGTCCCAACAACCTTACTTGGACATGCCCATTACAATGAGTTTTTGATCCGGTTCAAAGCCTCTGGCTCCGCCACACCCTTGATGCTGGAGCCTCGCAGACACTCCCCTTGGACATCCCGCTGCTGCCACAGTCATGAAGGCCCTGCAGCTATGGTTCCGCAGGGCCCGTCCCTTCACGCACTCCAACAGATCATAGATGGGGTAGTGGTGGTGCCCACGTCGGGGGAGCGTCAGTCAGCAATGGAGCTTCTGGAGTACAGCTTACTGGTTAGCACAGCTGCGCAGAGCGAGGCACCCTGGAGAGGCAAAGCTCCTCCCCCCGCCCCCGTGGGGGCGTGTCTCCGGAACGCCCCTGGCTTTGCCCTGCCTTCTCATCTTGCTGCTATCATATTCCTACTGTTTGATTACTCTGTGAAAGAACCCATTGCATCTAGTATCCTGTGACTGTGTCATGGGAAAGTCCGGCCTCACTGGGCAATTTACTTGCAGGCCATGATGAGGATGCCTTTTATAGAGCTTAGAGAGGCGAGATTTGCTGAGGGTGGAAAATGAGAACAAGGATGTCCCATGCACTCCAGACCCATGAATTCTGCCTGGAGAAACAGGCTGGTGGTCAAGGAAAGCCATCGCGTTCCCGCACAAAAGCTTAGGCCTGCGTTCCTTGGTCATGTTGCTTACAGAATCAATCACAGGTTTACAGTGTGCCCCTCGAGAAAACAAAGTCGTGAAAGGAAATGAAATGATCCTATTGTTTAAGGAAAGAAGGAAATAGATGGCGAGCTGATGACATGTTTCGTGTTTCCGCAGAGCAGAACCAGGACGGGAGTCTGCTACCCTGGAACTGCCAACTCCGCCGGCCAAGTTCAGAGGACCCGGCTGAAGCATACATACTTAGCTTGCTTAAAATTTTGTTAATCACTCATAAAAGCGTCATTGATGTGGGGTGAAGTCGTTATGTGAAAAAATTAATACAAAGGAAAATGTTTAACTAACCGCATGCGTGCTTCTAAGACAAACATGTAATGTGCTCATAATGTGATTTTTTTCCTTGCGTGAAGATTTTAATTTGTTTTTGGAAAATATGTAACTTGTGGTTGTGAGGTGATTTTCTTCTTGTGTAGAGACTTTCGTCCTAGATGGTATGAAAAGGATAACAGAAAAATAAGAAGGCAGAAGAAAAAGAAAAAGAAAGAAGAAGGATGGAGTTTCAGTCCCTCAGACAGGTCTCCTGTGTAAGAGCCCAGTCTCCGGCTCACTATCCCTCCTCCAGTTTCTCTGACCCGCTGGACTCCTGCGGCAGGGAAGATGCAGGGGGTAGGCCAGCTCACAGCCCTGGGCATGGGCCTGGGTGATAACTGATGCTTAGCTCGGGCCTCGGCTGGGGCTCCGCCCTCAGGTGAGGGGCAGGGCTAGAACTCCTGCACAGATGGCATCCGGCCAGCTCTCCCATGCCCCTGCCACTGGGATAAGCTTTCCCGTGCACATGCTCTGCCAGCTCTCCTGTGAGGGTGGGTCACTAGGGCCATCCCTTCCAGGGCCAGTGAGGGGCAGGGCTTGTTCAGCCCCGCCCCCTGACATCAACGTGGCTTTAGGTGGCAGTTCAGATCATGGGCATCCACACGAACTTTGGTGATAACACGGTCCAGGGACATCAACACAGACCCCGGCTTGTAGTAGGGCCAGAGACCCAGACATGGCCCTCGGCAGCAGCACGGGCTCGAACATCACATGGCCTCAGGTGACGGCTCAAACAACGCACGCACGTAAGTCAGCCTGTTCCTCGCCATCGTCTGTCTCCGGTTCTGCCTCTCTCCACAGTACGTGAGCTGTTCCGCTTCTCTTCTCTCCCATTTCTCCACCACATGTTTGCTCAGAAAAGGGGTACCTGGCTGCCCTCGCAATGCAGTGGTCCACCTCTGGCTGCTGTCTTCCTCCTAGTATACTTTTTTTATTTTTAAATTTTATTTTATTTCGTGTGTGTGTGTGTGTGTGTATTCAAATAAATGTTCAAGTACTCATGAAAACCAGAAAACGGTGTCAGCTCCCCAAGAGCTGGACTTACAGGCAGTTTTGAGTCACCCAGTGTGGAGTGCTAGGAACCAAACTCAGGTCTTCTGTACCTGGGAGCCATGTCCGCAACACTTTTACATCTTCTATCAACTTGGTGTATGGAAACTTTTTATATAAATTATCTGTTTTCATGTGAATATGTGTGCTTATGTGACTGCATCTGTACCACGTGTGTGCAGCAGCCAGAGCCGAAGGTGTCAGATCCTTTGTAACTGGAGTTGCAGGCAACTGTGAGGTGCCATGTGGGTGCTGGGGATTGAACCCAGGTTTCCTGCAAGAGCAGCCAGTGTTCTTAACTGCGCAGCCACACCCCTAAGCCCCAGTGTGCTGACATTTCATGATTATGAACCTCAGCTGCCCTTCCTTCCTTCCTTCCTTCCTTCCTTCCTTCCTTCCTTCCTTCCTTCCTTCCTTCCTCCTCTTTCCCCCTTTCTCCCATCCTTCTCCTCTCTCTCTCTCTCTCTCTCTCTCTCTCTCTCTCTCTCTCTCTCTCTCTCTCTCTCTTTCCGTTCTGTTATTTGATGTGGGAGTGTCATATATCAATCTGTTGATTTCATTGGCTGAGCAATAAAGAAACTGCTGGCCCTGATAGGTTAAAAGATAGGTGGGCGGAATAAACAGGATAGGATGCTGGGTGGAAGAGGAAGTGAGGTCAGACTCTGCTCTGCTCCCCGAGAGACCTGACAGCTCTGCTGGAGCAGAGACGCCATGCTCAACTCTCCCAGGATGGACAGAGGCTAGAATCTTCCCGGTAAGCGCACCTTGGGGTGCTTACACACATTATTAGAAATGGGCTAGTCCAGGTGCGAGAATTAGCCTGTAAGGGCTAGAGTTCATGGGCCAAGCAGTTCTTAAATGAATACAGTTTGTGTGTTGTTATTTCGGGCATAAGCTAGCCAAGCGGCCGGGGTGTTGGGGACGCAGCCCCGCCGCTGCTCCTTATTTCAACAGTTATTTGTTGAAACAGTGTTTCTTTGTGTAGCTCTGGCTGTCCTGGAACTTGCTCAGTAGACCAGGCTGACCTCAAACTCACAGAGATTTTCCTGCCTCTGCCTCCTGAGTGCTGGGATTAAAGGTGTGTGCCACCACTGTCTGGCTATTTTTCTTTTTCTTGAACCTCAGATTTTAGTTACTTACCAATTGATTATTATTTATTCGCTGTGCTGGGGATTGAACCCAGAACCCTTGCACGCTGGGCAAGTGTTTTACTGATAAGCCACAACCCTAGATCAACTTTTTTTTTAAAGATTTATTTATTTATTATGTACACAGTGTTCAGCCTCCATGTATGCCTGCAGGCCAGAAGAGGGCACCAGATCTCATTACAGATGGTTGTGAGCCACCATGTGGTTGCTGGGAATTGAACTCAGGACCTCTGGAAGAGCAGGCAGTGCTCTTAACCTCTGAGTCATCTCTCCAGCCCAGATCAACTTTTCTTTTAAGACAGATTCTTTTCTGCCTCAGTCTTCCCACTGCCGGGACTGCAGGCACCAGATATCACAGCAAATTTAACGGCTGTTGTCAGTGTCGGGCTAATAGCCATCCTCAGTCGCTCCTGGTTTCCCCAAGCTGTGAAGCCTGATTCATTTATACATCTCCACAGGCATCTATGGAGGCGTGGGTCAGGAGAAATGGTCCTTTGGCTTCTTTTAGTCACCTGACCTTTTTCCAGTCCAACTTGCACTTCTACCTTTGCAGGCACCCGGTATCTGCAGCTCCAGAACCTTCCTAGAGGTCAGCAGGAGCCAGGCAGGCAGGCTAACTCCTGACTCCGCCCCTTGCTACCACTACCTTCAGTTCATTGGCTTCTTGGCCTCCAGCATTTTACCTGTGGGGCGGTCTGCAGACTTTGCCTGCGTTCTCAGTCTTTGTGTTGTTTTAAATACTGAAGCACCCCAGTGGACTTCGGGTAGGAAACTGGAGGAAGCGTATGTTTCAGTCTCCACGCTTAAGTTGAGGCTCCCAAAACAGGCACTCAAGACCCAAGGGTTTCGAAGCGGCTAAGGTGGAGAAACTGTGGAACTGGCACCTGCCCGTGGCATCCAGGCTGCCCTCGGGGTTTTGTTTCTAGGACACACAAGGTATGTCCACGTCAACCTAAGTCAGCCGTTTTCTACCTGTGGGGTCGTACCCCTTTGTGGGGGTTGAATGACACTTTCATAGGGGTTGCATATCAGATATCCTGCATATCAGATATTTACATTAGCAAAATTACAGTTATGAAGTAGCAATGAAATAATTTTATGGCTGGGGGTCACCACGACATGAGGAACTGTATTAAAGGGTCGCAGCACTAGGAAGGTTGAGAACCAATGCCCTAAGTAACCGTAGGGATTCAGGGAAGGCATCCTTAGAGGAGCCACTTGGCTAGGCTGCTGCAAAGGATCCATTATTAGTTGATTATTAATGGTCTCAGTGTTCTGCTGCCAACTGGCTTGGCTTCCAGCACACATGGCTAAGCTGCTGTGGGGGCTGGTTCGCTGTGAACGGCCAGAGTCAGCTTCCTAAGTCTTCTTGGCAGGTTTCTATATGACTGCGCTGGCTTGGGCACCGGGAAATCCAGGCTGCTTTGACTGGGCGGGTCCAGCTTTATTCCAAATAGTGTCCCAGCATCCTGAACCATTGTACCTGACACTGAGTGAGCTATTCCCTTCTAAGACCCAAGTGACATGCCATTTTCTCTACCAGTCTTCTGCTTCAGCCCATATTCACAGAGTACTTCCTGTGGGACCCAGGGAAGCCTTTTCTACAGGGAATGTGTTCACCTCTTTATCAGACGCTGTCCCATCGGATAGTCTGTTAACACTGCCTTTGCCTTGTCCTGGTGCCTGGTAAGTGCCTGACACCTACTTGGTGGCAGTCGCTGCGAGTCTCCTCTGGTAGAGTCCGTATGTGTTTTCACTAAGGAATGATGATGAATTTCTCATGAGCTTCTCCGTGCTATAGTGTTGAGAGGTATCTCTGGGTCCTTGCTAACAGTGCTCTGCCCTACAAGCCCCCTGCAGGAGCTCTTGGGTAGGAGTGAGCAGAAAGCAGAATAAACAGACACAATTGGGTTGCCCTCCTCTTGAGGGGAGAACAGGGGGCCTGCTCTTCATTCTGGATCTCCGTGAGGGTCCACTTGAGGTGTGTTTGCTTCCCCAATTCTGGTGGGATGGGCCCAGGTTACCTGGCTGTCCTAGCGTTGGTCTTGTGTGTGTGTGTGTGTGTGTGTGTGTGTGTGTGTGTGTGTGGTGAGCAATGCTGGGCTGGAACCTGCGAGCACTCTAGTTCCAGATTCCAACCCTAAGGACGACAATAGCCCTGTGCAGACATCAGCTGAGTGTCTTCATTTTATGGCACTTGGGACTGGAGAATGGGTGGTTCATGTTGTAGGCACTGGGCTCATCTCTAGAGAGCGGTGCCTGCATGCAGGATGCAAGCAGGTTCTTTGTGGATACGCAGAGAGAGGCTGGTTTCATGGGGCTCTTTGGGTTGTTGTTTTTCAGAGGACCTGGATCTGACCTAAAGGAATATCGCTGGTAAAAACAGAGGAAAGATATCCCCCAAAGGAATGTGTCAAGATCCTTTTCTTTGGACAGCTTAGAGACTACAGAACAACTCAGAAGCTCATCAGTTGGTAAGTGGACGTGGTGAGGTATGTCTACATCATGGGTCCCACTTAGCAGATGCCTGTGATAGCGTGTAGAACTCTCAAAACCATTGTGCAGAGGGACAGAGCTGGACAGGACACTACATAGTGTGCGGCTCCATTTTAATGAGCTTTCTGGAAAACAAAGAAATATATGTGGGCATATGAGGTAGGAATTGGACCAGCATTTGTTTGGGGCTGTGTGTAGAGTGGGTAGGGATTATTCCAAGGCACAATGCTGCTCCTCGAGGGATCCAAACTCTAGAGCTGGGTGGCGACAGTTAAATAACCACATAAATTAAAGCCATCAAGCCAGGTTCTTACAATGGGATTTGTACAATATGTAAATTATATGTCAATGAAGCTGCTGAGTGTGTGTGTGGGAAAGGACAGATGAGAAGAAATTACATTTTCCATTCAGTTTAGGGAAATGGGTGAGAAAGAACAGCTGGGGCTGCATAAATCTCAGTGGACCGAAATTTTAGGGTTGCATCAACCTTGAGGTTTTTTTTTTTTCTCCCCTTTTCATTTAAATGTTCTGTCTCCTTGTCCTTGAAGGGGAGGAGACGGCACAGAACCCTCCTTCAGCTAAAAGAGGACGCAGGGAAGCAAGAGGAACACGTTTGGCTGCCCTGAGCTGCCTCCCCCACTCCTAACCTGGCTCACCACCCAGCAGCCTCTTCACAGCCCCTTTTAGCTATGGCTTTAGTCATCTTAGCACAGCACACAAAGACCAGAATTGTCAGTGTGAGCAAGTTCAACCTACGCATTTCAGCTCCAGCCATGCAACAGCTTCTGTGCTTCTGTATGAGACTGTCCAGAAGGGGCTCTGAGAACACAGGGGGAGGCTCCCAGTGAGGACCTGGGGCTGTGAAGCCTAACCATGTAAGGCACATGGTGAGCAAGAAAGGAGTCTCAGAGAATATGCTCACCTACAGGAGATGTCTGTCTGGACTCTTATGTGTTCTGGAACCTTCATCTTCATCCCCACCAAAACCACACCAGAATGCCATTAGTACATTAATCCAAGAGGCTGAGGTAGATCCGTGAGATCAGCCATGAGAGACGAGGGGGCCCAAACTTACAACAATCCTGCTGCCTCACCCTCCCGAGTACTAGGGTTGCAGGTGTGAGCCACTGTGCCTGACTAAAGCCAGTCATTTTCACTTTAACTGATTGTATGAATTTGTGGTGGTTTGTTTGAATGAATTGTCCCTCATAATCTCATAGAAAGTGGCACTATTCAGAGGTGTGGTTTTGTTGGAGTGGGTATGGCCTTGTTGGAGGAAGTGTGTCATTGTGGGGGGTGGGCTTTGAGGTTTCGTAAGCTCAGGATACTGCCCAGTGTCTCAGTTGGCTTCTTGTTGCCCACAAGACACAGCACTCTCAGCTCCAGCACCACATCTGCCTGCATGCTGCCATGCTCCCTGCCATGATGATAATGAACTGAACCTTTGAAGCTAAAAGCCACTATCTCTCAATTAAATATTTTTTTTTGTAAGAGTTGCTGTGGTCAAGGTGTCTCTTCACAGCAACAAAACCCTAAGGACAGTCTTATACAATTGTTCCTTGGTATCCTCAGAGGTTTGTCTCAGGACCCCCAAAGGTACCCAAAGCCACAGACACTCAGGACCTTGTATAAAATGATGTAATGCTTACACAAAGCTCTCTAAAGTCCTCCTGAAGACACACGTTTACTAGTCTAGTCAGAGTCTATCTATGTAGCCCAGACTTGCCTCCAAATTCCTCTAATCCTTCCGAGTCTGAGATTACAGGTGTGTGACACCGTGCCTGTCTCTTCTGAATAGTTTCAGTTGCCTCTGCATTATTCATAATACCTAATGCATTGTACTGTGTAGGGAATAATGACATCTGCACTTGTTTTTGTGTCTGAATATTTTTGATTAATATTGGTTAGCTTCAGGGATGTGAAAACTGCAGACACAGAGGACAGATGCAATGTGTGTGCATGTGTGTGGTATATACGCCTATGTGGTACATACAGTATAAATGCACTATTAAACTATATGTACGTACACAGCTTTATAAGGTGTGAAGACTTGTGGATGTGTGTGTGTGCTCTCATGACTGTGTGCCTGTTGTGCACTAGACCCCATTTTAAGCCCCTTAAATTAGTTTTCACCGAAGCCTAAGCTGACGGGAACTCACTGTGTAGCAAGTTTGTTGAGGATAACCTTGAACTTCTGATCCCCCCTCCCCCGCCCTCCCAAGTGCTGGAATTACAGGCATGTACCACTGTGCCTGGTTCTCCATGTTGGGAATTGAACCCAGGGCTTTGTGTGTGCTAGGAAATCACTCTACCAATGGGGCTACATCTCCAACCAGAAGGAGGTATCTTTGGAAAGATGAAATTGTGATACAGAGGGATAAAAATGAAGAATCTTGAATGAATTAGAAACAAAATTATTTTCCCCGTGCCACAAAATGTCCACCTGGCGGAGCTGGATGGGAGCCCAGTTGTCCCTTGTACTTGACCGCTGCACTTTTGCCTGCCTCTGGACAGTGCCTGCTGGGCTTCGATTTCAGGGTCCAAGCTGCCTCGGGGTCCCAGCTTCCAGGCCTGAGACTGCAGCCCTGTGGGAGCAGCCTGCTAGGACCTCACTCCAGGCACTCCAGGCTTCCTGCCTCTCCTCCTGCCCCCTCCCTCCACACTCCCCTGAGCCTTGGTGCTTCTCACTCCCAGGCAGGGTTTCTGCCTCTGTGGCTGCCAGCCTCCTGCTCCAGCCAAGGAGGAGCTGGGGGAGCAGATGGGCTTCGTGGGTCTCTGGCTGTCTGCAGTGATAGGAGTGTTGATTTACTATCTTCTCCCTGTATTGAAAAATAGTCTTCTAAAAACTTTATGGGCGTATTTCTATGGCCCTCTTCCAACTGCAGAAAGCATTGTGATACGGTGAAAATTTCTGGCCATATTGTTTCATTTCAGAGTGATATTGAATCAGGCCTGAGTAAATATTTATGATTTCTCTCGAAATGTGGCAGACTTATGACATGGTAATTAATTTTACTGTAGGCTGAATTCAATGTCTTTGGTAATATATGGGTAGGTATGTAAAGTGTTTATAGGGCTTTCAAAAGCAAGCCCAGGGCTTACACGAATCCCTAGTCGTCAGACAGCCAAGGAGGGGCAAGATTGCAATTCTAATTTCGCTGATAGAATTTCTGTGGGAAGCCAGGATTCTTTTAAAGATTGATATTCATTGCACAATCACACACATCATATATTTTATGTACTGTTAAAGTATTTGGAAACTTCAAATACACTTACTTTTCAAGAAATGCGTGCTTCAAGCAATGTTAAAAAAGAAAGGCTAAATTTAGAAGATTGGCTTTGGTTTGGGGCAAAAGCTGAGAGGAACAGAATATTTCATAGCTCTGCAAAGGGCCCTTATACAAAGTCTCCATTTGAGGGGTGCTTCGCTCCCCGCCCCCGCATTTAATTATCAGCACGATCTACATTTTCTGCCTTAGAGAATCTATCAGGGATTGTGGCTGTAGCTCAGCTAGAGTGTTTAACCAGCATGCGCGAGGCTTTGAGTTTGATCCCCAGCACAGCATGAAGCCTGGTACCATCTGTGCACCCAGAGCTCAGGTAGAGCCAGAAGAATCAGAAGTTCAAGGTCATCCCTGGACGCCTGGCAGTTTCAAGGCCCTTGTCTCAGACAAAGAGAACAAACATATCCAGCTACTCACGGTGGTTCGCACCTATAACCCCGCTGCTCTGGAGGCCGAGAGGGATGCCTTTAGGTGCAGGAAGCCAGTCTGAGCTACAGAGTGAGTTCCAGAACAGCCAGGGCTACAGAGTGAGGCTTCACCTCAGGCAAACAAGCAAACTAGCTGGTTTACTTCTCACGTGATTGTCCGTGATACTTGTGTTCCGTCCCCAACACCACAGAAAGCAGGCGTGGGCACACCCTTGGGAGGTGGAGGCAGGAAGATCAGAAGTGCAAGGTGGGGCTCAGCCACACAGTGATTTGAAGCCAGGCTTAGGTATATGAGACCCTATCTCAAGAACAATTTTTTAAAATTATAAAGCCAGGAGAAGGGCATCTGCAAGGTGTTTTTGTGTTGCTGTGACCAGAGTAGCTGATGACGGCAGCCTCAGGGGAAGAAGACTCATCGTGGCCCCTTGACTCCTGGCTTGAGAAGATCCAGCCCACAGTGGTGGAGACGGCACCGGGAAGAGCTCCATTCGCGGTCTAGGAAGCAAAGACACGGAATGGCAGAGTCTTGTACTGCAGGAAGGGAGCGGAGGGCGCTGGGTTATTTTCACATGAAGACAGGCTGTGTAGCGGCACTCTCTGAATTCCCAGCGCTTGTGTTGATGATTCTAGAATGGGCTTGGGGAGGGGTAAGAGAAAGAGGAAGAAGAAGGAGCCTGCATCTTGCATCTTACCTGGTAGCATTCATTCTAACTAAAATGGCTCCCAGAGTACAATCAGCACCTGGTCCCATCTCTGTCACACTGCAGACTAGAAAGGGGCCTGTGTGGGCTCAGGGCTATTTCTACGGTTAGCTTCTATACTGTAAACTGGGTAACTCAAAACCGTAAGTTTATGCACTGTTTTTCAGTTTGCCAAGGGGATATTGCACGGTGTAATAAAATTTCTCAGTGAGCAGTTTCATTACTTTATGTAAGAATAATATGTATTTATGAGCAATTACCCTCTGCTGGGCACTTTCCTTCTAGGGCCTCCTTTGAGCTGCACAGGTGATTTTTATTTATGCATTTCACAATATTTATTGAGCACTTACTATTTTCCAGACAGCACGCCAAGCTACACTGGTCTTGCTTCAAGAAGCCTATAATTTCAGGAGGGACCAGACATTCCCCTTGCCCCACTGCTGGGAATTGAACCTGGGACCTGACTCATGCTAGGCCAGCACACTATCCCTGAGCTACCTTCCTAGGTCCAGATAGGTGTTTTATGTGTGGCACTGAGGTTTGAACCCAAGGTCTTACACATGGTGGGTAAGTGCTGCCACTCCTGCCATTCCAGGAGGATTATCTGCCACCGTGTGTGTGCATGTGTGCATGCGCATGTGTGTGTGTGCGTGTGTGTGTGCATGTGTGTATGTGCGTGTATGTGTGTGCATGTGTGCATGTGCATGTATGTGTGTGCATGTGTGTGTGGTGCTGGATTTGAATCCAGGGCATCAGTCATGCTGGGCAAGCTCTCTCATTGAGCTACATCCCCATCCCTAGAGAATCCCCGTCACCATGCGTGTGTGCGTGTGTATGTGTGCGTGTGTGTGTGTGCGTGTGTGTGTGTGTGCATGTGTGTGTGATGCTGGGTTTGAACCCAGGGCATCAGTCATGCTGGGGAAGCTCTCTCATTGAGCTACATCCCCAGCCCTAGAAGATCCCCTGCCACTGTGTGTATGTGTGCGCGCATGTATGCATGTGCATGTGTGTGTGCATGTATGCATGTACATGTGTGTGTGGTGCTGGGTTTGAATCCAAGGCATCAGTCATATTGGGCAAGCTCTCTCACTGAACTACATCCCCAGCCCTAGTGAAGGAGGCAGACAGAAAGCTTTGGTTCTTGGAGCCCAGCCGGTGTACACCGTGGCGCAGAGGTGGTGGATAGGAGGTCCATCAACAGTGCCTAGGGGGAAATGAGCTGAGCCTGCAATTTTTAAAATAATGGCAAAAAGCTTGTTTTTTCCTCAAACGTGTGAGATCTTGTCAGTTTCTTCTATGGTCCGATGGAGGGACTTTTCAGGGACTCATTCAGTTTGCCGCCACAATTCTTGTTTACATTGAACAGGGGTGGGTTTAGAAGCTATTTTTGGGGCGAGTTAGGGAGTGTGATGGAAAGCCCTGAGGATCGCTTTGCCTTCTTCAGTCTTTCCAAAGGAATTTTGCTAACACCCTGGGGGTGGGTGGGTTGAGGTTTCATTGTGGGTAGCCTGAGCCCACAAGCCTACTCCAAGTGCCCTGTGTCTATGAGGTCGGAGCCTCTGCTGTCAGAGTAGGGAGAGGGCAGCCCTGGGATTGTCTAGTGGGGAAATAGGAAGGAAAATCAGGATGTCTGCTCACTCCTGATCTAAAACTAAGACAAAACCAAGCTTTACTTCAATTTAATACACACATTGACTCATGCATGCTTGTTTGGGTCCTATGTCTGTGGACTCGAGTCACACAGAAGTATCCTGAAGAACCCTGGTAGACATGCCAGGTGCTCTCTCTTTACACACACACACACACACACACACACAGAGAGAGAGAGAGAGAGAGAGAGAGAGAGAGAGAGAGAGAGAGAGAGAG
>NW_026067977.1:4540129-4590693 GCF_014885135.2 Alexandromys fortis
CTCTCTCTCTCTGTGTGCATGCTCACAGAGGTCAGTAGAGGGTGTTGGATCCCCTGAAGTTGGAGTTATAGGAAGTTTTGGTCAGTCACCTCCTGTGGGTTCTAGGAACCAAATTCCCTCTTCCGGAAGGGCAATACATGCTCTGAGCCACTGAGCCATCTCTCTAGTTCTTACATTTTATTGCGAGGGGCCAGGAGCTGACTAGGTAACTCAGGTTGGCCTGAAAGTCACTGTGTAGCTCAGTCTAGCCTTGAACCCATGGCAATCCTCTTGCCCCAGCCTGCCAAATGCTGAAATCCACGGTGCCTGGATGTAATCTGTGCTTCTGGGTCACTCCACCTGGATGCTATTCTCCGGGAAAACCTGCCTGTGTGTAGGGTCCTCTGCAAAAATGGCTCCATAGTTTACAGCAGATATTGTACGGTAATGAGAAATAGTAGAGTGCGGTATTTAAATATTTTTTCATATAGTGATCTTAATTTATATTTTAAGGCCTCCTGTGTGTTTTTATTTGTATATTTACCTATTTAATTAGTTAAAAGAAATTTTTTTTTTAAAGACAGGGTTTCTCTGTGTAGCCCTGACTGGCCTGGAACTCAGTCTATAGACCAGACTGGCCTCAAACTCATAGAGATCCACCTCGGAGTGCCTCCGCCTCCTGAGTGCTGGCATTAAAGCTGTGCACCAGCACCACCCAGCTTCTTTGTGTATTTATGATCTGACAATAGCCTTTCCTTCTACAGAAGAAAATTTGCTTAACCCTATAAGTAATAGTGTTGCTTGGAAAAACCTCAGTCATAAGAAGTCTAAGAAGTGTCCCTTTAGAACAGCGACTAACTCTCCCTTCAGATTCTTGGTGCCAAGGTCTGGGATATCCTTCCCTGCAGAGAGCTCACTCTCCTGACCTCAGACAAGGCCTCCCCTTCATTAGGGTCGGCTCCTCCTCCCCTTTCTACAGGCCTCAGGAGATGAGAATGGATGAGGCCTCTGGAGACCTTTCTCCTCAGCTCAGGACAGGTTAGTTCAAGGCATGCGTGTCCAAGTTCTGACCTTTGTTTGTACTCTAACAAATAATGCTTGCCTGAGTTCAGAGGGCGGAGCTAACCACTAGTTATCCATAGAGATCTAGAGGTCTCTACAGATAGACAGGAAGTGATATGCCTGGGCTTAGAGAGGAATGTAAGGTGGGAGGAGACATGAGGTTCGCTCTTTTGGCTGAGATGTTAGCAAGGTAAGAGTTGGCTGTGTCTTGCTCCTTTCTATTTCTGATCTTTCAGCATTTGCCTTGATATCTGGCTCTGGGTTTTTATTATTAAGATCAATTAGAACTCACACAACATTTAGCGGCAACTTTACGGTACAAAATCATGAGAAAGCCGCTTGCCTGTGGCTATTCAGCCACCCTTCAGAGTCACTGCCCCACTCACTAGGTTTTCTTTTCTTTTTTCCCCTTTGAGCAAGTTTGGGATTTTCCTGTTGTAGCTGCTCTACAGTCTCCAGCTGCCATCTAAACTCCAGAAGCACCTGGGCTCCAAACAGCACAGGACACACCCATCCTAGACCAGCTGGCCTGTCTTCAGGCTGCTCTGCCACACAGGATTCTTCTCACAACCCCGTGTGCGGTTTTTAGATAGCCAGCTCCCTCTCCGCTGTGGATTGTGGGTTTTTCCTGAACCCCTTCCTCGAGCTGCTGCCACACGAGGTAGCTGCCTTGACACCGCTCATGTGACCATGGTGGCTGGATTTTGTCAGTTTGGCACAAACGTAGACGTATCTGGGAAGAGGGAATCTCAACTGAGAAACTCCAACTCCATTGGATTGCCTGTAGACAAGTCTGTGGGTCATTTTCTCGATTAATGACTATGTGGGATGTCCCAGCCCATTGTAGATAGTGAAGCTCTGGGCAGGTAGTCCTCAGCTGTATAAGAAAGCAGGCTGAGGGGCTGGAGAGATGGCTCAGTGGTTAAGAGCACTGACTGCTCTTCCAGAGGTCCTGAGTTCAATTCCCAGCAACCACATGGTGGCTCACAGCCATCTATAATGAGACCTGGCGCCCCCTTCTGGCTTGCGGGCACACATGGAAGGAATGCTGTACACATAATTAAATAAATTAATAAATAAATAAATATTAAAAAAAAGAAAGCAGGCTGAGTTAGCCATAGGGAGCAAGCCAGTAAGCAGCACTCCTCCATGGGCTTGCCCTGACTTTTCTCTGTGATGGACTACAACTATAAGCTGAGATAAATTCTTTTGTCCTCAAATTGCTTTTGGTCATGGTGTTTTGTTGCAGGAACAGAGAAGAAGTTAATACAATAATCTATACTGTACAGTTAGCATGATAGAGTAAGCCACACTGCCCCACCCCCAAACTCATGAGAGCTCCTCTTAGTATTGTGTGATGATTCAGTACCAGTCCCCAGTGGAACAACTGGAGAGACTCCATGATGAAAACAAGATTGAAATTGGACCACACCTATTCAGAGGGGTGATGCAGAATGTGTCAAATGGGGGGTGGGGGAATGCAAGTCAAATAATCCCAAGCTAACGTCAAATAGAGCATTCTAAGGTTTTTCTTTATTAAAAGGGAACTCACAGACCACAGTGAGGAAATAGGAATGGGGTCTGACATCTAGGTGTGGCTTGCGGGAAGAAGAGACTGAGCAGGAAGGAACCATGGCTTTTTGGTTCCCAAAGTCATGCCCCAACCTGGTACAGCCTCTTAAAGGCCATTGGCTGAAGGAGATTTCCCATTACCTCCCCCTTTTTCTAAATAAGAGAGTTCCAAACCCAATACGAAACTATATACACTAAGAACAGGTATCAAGTATAAAAATTAGAACTAGAATCAGCATAAACAATATTAAGCAAGGAGCATATGCTAAATGTTTTAATAATCATTTCATTGTAAGGAGTCCAAGTTTTGTAATAGAAATGGGTTGGTTAGATCATAAGAGGAAGGTAACTATGACTATCTAATCTTCAGCCCATCAAAGGCCTGAGAAGGGAGATGATTTTACTTGAGTAGGCAGGAAGTACAATCAAGCAGCTTCCAAAATGTGCAGTAGATGACAGAGACAACACTGCCTGAGCAATCACCCAAAGTCTCATTTGCAATGTTGAAGCAACCAACTTTGGCTAAGGCCTAGAGTAACTGACAGACCATTTTCTCAGAGGCAGGAATTTTTTTCAAAACTGTCTTACCCTGTCTTGGCAAGGTTTGGCAGTCTTTTTTTGTTGTATCCTGCTTTTCCAGGTTAGACGCCATGCACTTTGTCAGTGGTTGAGGCATGGGCAGGTCCTTGCCCAAAAGCCAGTTTTGCTAAGTGTCAATGATGTGGTGTACATATTTTAATTTTCCAAATTCTGTAAAGTGGAAACACATCCATCTGCCAGATTTCATTCCTTTGAGTACCCTTTGGGTTACTCCCTGCCGGTAATGGTATTTGGTTATAGAAAGAGCAAGTAGAACATCTGTTTATAATCTCCTTAGCTTGTTACCATGTGATAGGAAACTTTATTTAAAGTTTTCTATTGACATGTTTCTTATAAAATTCCGAGGCCTTCAGCACACTTCCAATCAATAATCAATCAATTTCAGCATTGCCTTTTGCTCGATGACCTGGCAGACCTGTATGGGATCAGATGTGTGTTATGTCTATAGGACAAATCCTATTCCTGATTATGTCTTAAATCTGAATGAATTATGAAGTCACTTCTATATCATCTGGTATAAATTCAGAGGTTACAATATGTAAGATAACTCTTTTTGTATATTGTGAATTAGTAAATATATTGAGAGTTTCTTTAAAATCCCTTAGTATCATGAGAATAGCATATAACTCTGCCTTTTAGACAGAATTATAAGGGCTTTGTTTCATCTTACTTAATTTTTCTGATTTGTAACCTGCCTTTCCTGATTTATTTGCATCAGTTTAAAATGTATGGGTTCTAGTTATTGCTGCATCATATACAATTCAGGGAAGAATCCAAGTAGTTCTCTTTATAAGGTTATTTCTATCATTTTTGGGATAATTGCTGTTAATTTCTCCCAAAAATTAGTATAAGCTCTTTGCCATGGTTCATTGTCTTTCTATAATTTTTAAAATTTCATCAGTAGCAAAAGACACCATAATCTCTGCTGTGTCTCCACCTGCTAGTTGATGAAGTCTCAATTTTTCTTTTATAATTAATTCAGAGACATTTTAATTCAGACACATAAACTTTTAATTTTTACTTGGTTTATGTGGTAAAAGATCCATTCTAAGATAATATCTACCCTCTGCATTAAAATTCCTATAGGGGAAATTCTGGAAGGCAATATGACTAGAATACAATAAGATTTGGATTCACCCAATTCACATGTGCCTCCTGTAATTTCTCTTCAATTACTATAAATTCTTTCTCAGCTTCAGCTGTTAATTCCCTGAAACTAGTTAAGTCTTTGTCACCATCTAAGGTTTTGTTTAAATAAATTATTATACCAGGTGTTATCCCAACAGCTGGTTGTAGACTGGGAATGTCTCCTAACAATCTTTGAAAGTCATTAGGAGTCCACAGTCGGTCTCTCCTAATTTCTGCCTTTTGTGTTCTAATTTTCTGCAAACCTATTTTGTAACCTAGGTAATTGACAGAGTCTCCTCTTTGTCTTTTTTCAGGAGCAATTTGTAATCCCCATTTGAGCAAAACTTTCTTTACTTCTTCAAACATTCTTTCTAAAGTATCTGCATTTGAATCAGATAACAAAATGTCACCCATGTAATGGTAGATTATAGACTTAGGAAATTGTTTATGTATTATTTCCAATGGCTGACTTACAAAGTATAGGCACAGGGTGGGGCTATTGAGCATTCCCTGTGGGAGAATGGTCCATTGGTATATCCTAGTAGGCTGAGAATTATTATATGTAGGCACTATGAAGACAAATTTTTCTCTGTCTTTTCTTGTAAAGGTGTAGTGAAGAAACAGCCTTTTAAATCAATAACTATGCCATCCTTTTGGTAATAAAGAAGGCAGAGGAATTCCAGATCATAGAGGGCCCATAGGTTGAATTACCTTGTTGACAGCTTTTAGGTCTGTCACCATTCTCCATTTTTAACAACACATACAGGAGAATTCCAAGGGCTGATTGATTTGTAAATTTGGTAAGCATCTAGTTGTTCCTGTACCAGCTGTTCTAGAGACTGTAATTTGTCCTTTGTTAAAGGCCATTGTTTAACCCATATTGGTTTCTCAGTTAACCATATTAAAGGCAGGGCCATTAGTACCTCTGAAGGTTTGCTAGTTGCTTTGTGTTTTTGTACAGCCTGAATAATTGGTGACCTTTGTTTATAATACCTTATAATATCTACCCAGAAACATGCATTTTGGGGGCTGCAGGAATGTTAATCTGGGTATTCCATTGCTGCAACAGGTTATGAGCTCATAAATTCATTGTAATATTAGCTACATATGGCCTCAGCCTTCCTTTCTGTCCTCTGACCCTATGCATTTAACACATCTCATGCTTTGTTTATCTTGAGATAGGGTTTAAATTCCTAGGAATTGAATATCTGCCTCTTGAAGAGGCCAACTTGGATTTCAAGATTCTGGAGTAATGATAGTCACATCTGCACCCATGTCTAGTAATCCATCAATTACAACGATATTTATATGTACTCTTAGCTTTGGTCTTTGATCATTTATAGAAATCTGCCAAAATACATGTTTTCTGTTTCCTACTGGAGTTTTTTATTTACATTCCATGTCTCTTTCATCATACAGAACAGGACTGTACTGTTTTTTTACGGTAGGCATTGGATTTTTAAATTTTCTTGGTGAGACATGTTCTCTACAGTGACTGGGAATGACTGGATCATGTTTGATGTGGGGCCTGCGAGAGGCCCCTTAAGGAGTTTTCCAATGGTATTAGGTTGCCTTGTCTGCCTTTTGTTGACCTATTTGTTGGTCAATGTTGGCCTTTGCCATACCCCCTACATATTACAGAAGGCTGAGACTGCCTATTCTTGCTATTCCCAGAGGAAACATTATTCCTAGGAATTCCTTGTCCACAATTCCTTCTCAGGTGTACTAATCTATCACAATTAAAAAATTTGGCATTTTGATGTCTCCTCATACATTTGGAAATTGCTTCTCCTATCCATGCCTTAGTATTATGGTCAATCATTGTATGTAGGATCCATTCATCCATTGGTGCTGATCTAACCTTTAAAGCCCCAAATATCTTTCTGCATTCTAAGTTGGCATATTCAAAAGCCAGAGATTTGATAAGTACTCATCTAGCAGGGATTACTGGCTGGGGAGCCAGCTGGTGGGGAATGTCAGGTTACTCAGAAGCAGCAGATGGGCCATGAGCAGGTGAGAAAATATGCCCAAGCTGACAAACCAGGAAGTTCCCAGGAAGTGTTACTCCTACTTGTACAGTCTTTGTTAATCTTTGAAAGAAGTCACTAAAGGGCTCTCTCTAGCCCTGTTTAACCTTGATATACGATTCAATTTTATTTCTTGGCTCCTGAATCCTGTCCCAAGCATTTAAAGCTGCTGTGCTACATAGGGACAAGGTGCATTCATTGTAGAGAGCCTGGTCCTGAGGATCGGCATAATGGCCCTCACCAAGAATTTGATCCTTGGAAGTCTTAAATCCTGTTGCCTTTCCCTGTCATTCTAAAATTTTTGCCTCTTCTAGGCAATAGCATTTCCATAGCAGCTAGAGTCCATTTTCTAGGACTGATGAGATTAATTGAAGCCAATCATGTGAGGTTGCCTTATTGCTTGAAATCCATGTTTTTCACCATTTCCCTAACAAATGATGAATACAGGTCATAACATACTATTCCTTGCTTAATTTATTTTAAATCACACATACCTATAGGTTGCCATATATATCCTTTGACTACCTTAGTGTATTTTGTGCCAGATGTTGTCTCAGAGGAAATGACCAGATAGGCAGCTAAAACTCTGGGTTATTCATCCTAGAGTCTGGCACATACTGGTGAGGCTAAATCTTGTCCTTGTACCTTCTGTCTGCTCATCAGTTTTCATAATTTCCTCAATCTTTTCAAATCTTTTTACCACTGCCTTTTGTAAAGTCTGAATCTCCTGTTCAATGTTCCATTCTAATGCCCTCATTGATGATTCCAAGGTATAAAATTTGTCCAGTAAAGATAGCATCTCATCATTGGACATAATTTTGATGGTGTGCATATTACCTTCCTGGAGAGATACTGTATCCATTAATCTATCATAACTTTTCAACCAATTCTGATTATTAAATTCAGGAGCACAAATTCTTTCAGATAATGTCTCAGCAGCCTTCAACATTGATTGGATTTTATCTGTCAAATTAATGTTATCCTTTTCCATAGTATTAATTTTTTTTCAACTAGCTGTTCATTATTAGTCTGGAAAGACTGTATCATTTCTAAAAGTGCTTCATTCTTGGTTCTATTGCCAAGCCATTTTCTTAATGATTCAATATGAAAACAAAACTAATTCCCAGAATCAAATAAATGGATGTATAAGGAAAATCACATAAGCATTGCAAAAATAACATCCATAACATAAGCAAAATGGTTATTAAATTCCTGAATGGTGATATTATCAGTAATCATATAATTTTTCAAATCTTACCTGTTGTATTGTACAGTGAATTGGAGTAGGTGTAATAATCTTTATTGTCCAGCAGGTGTTGCAGCTGCAACCGCATGGCAGAAGATGGCATTCTCTGGGATTGTTTGCTCTGGTTCTATGCACTGTCACCTACTTAGATATTGATAAATATGCTTTGTTTAACAAATTAAGAGCAGTTATTAAGGACAATCAAAGTGATTCTGAGAGTTTGTTTTCACAATAAAAAGGGAGCCTAAAGCTTTCCATCAGTACCACACTGACAGACAGAAGAAACACCGCAGGGATCACCAGATGGAGAACCAGCTGGCAGGGAATTTCAGGTTCCACAGTAGCGGCAGATGGGCCACGAGCAGATGAGAAGATGTGCCCAGGCTGGCAAACCAGGAGGTTCCCAGGAAGTATAGGCTTGTTCCCATGTGGGGCACCAGATGATGCAAAATGCATCAAATTGGAGAAAGTGAGTCAAATAATCCCAAGCTAACTCCAAATAGAGTATTCTAAGGTTTTTGTTTATTTAAAAGGAGCTCATGGATCCCAGTGAGGAAATACAAATGGGGTCTGACATCCAGGTGTGGCTCACAGAAAGAAGAGACTGAGCATGGCAGAACCATGGCTTTTTGGTATCGAAAGTCATGCCCCAAACCTGGTCCAGCCTCTTAAAGGCCATTAGCTGAAGGAGGTTCTCCATCACCAATGGTGTGAGAAGTCCTTCTGTATATGTGTTGCTTTTATTGGTTAATAAAGAAACTGCTTTTGGCCAATGGCTTAACAGAGTAAAGCCAGGCAGAGAATCTGCACAGAGATATAGAGAGAGTAGTCAGAGTCAGTGAGAAGTCATGTAGCCACCTGCAGGAGACAGACACACCAGATTATAGCCAGTAAATCACAGCCATGTGGTGATACACAGATTAATAGAAATGGGTTAATTTAATATATAAGAGCTAGCCAGAAGTATCCTTAAGCTATTTGGCCTAACAGTACGGCAAATAATATAATTTCTGAGTGATTATTTTGTGGTATGGGCAGCCAGGAACAAACAAGTGGCCTCCATCAACAAATTGCTGTGCCAATGTGGGCCAGCTAAATCCACTTAAAACCTGAGAGACTTTGGGAAGGAATTCTAGCCAAAAGAACAAAATAAAACAAAAACCCAGAGTTTAATGCAGTTTCTTGCTCTGTTTGCTGGCTGTGTGCCACAGCTCCTTTAAGAGAGGTCTTTCTGATCCAGTGGTAGCAGAAAAAAAAAACCATGTGGTTTCAAAATGGTGGCTTTCTGGTCCATGTTGCCAACACAAATTCTGACTCTCTCAGGAGGTTGAGCACTTGAATGGGGTTTGTAGGCAGTGTGCTGCAAGTTATTTGGTGGCAGCGTGGGTTGACTGGTTACCAGAGTTGAGGTGGTGAGTATGGCTCCCACCCAGCAGTCTCAGAGGCAGTGAACAGACCTCTGCCATGTTGGACTGGGTGGAGCCAAAAGACAAAGCAGCTTTAGTCCTAGGCCACCTGCTTAACATTTTAAGAAGTGGTCTGCTCGATACTATCGGCTGAAGCTGAAGATGGGTGCCCCAATGTTACAGAAGAACTTTGGGTGAGTGTCCAGGCAGCGAGATGTCTGTCAATTCTACAGTTTTGGAAGTTGCTGACAATGAACTTCCTGTTAACTTAGGTAATATTCTATCCTTCTTCGGTCTTTAACGGTGTTGAAGAATAGACAGTTACAGTAGGCAGAGTCAGTGAGAAGCCATGTAGCTGCCTGCAGGAGACAGATGCACTGAAATCTTGCCGGTAAGCCACAGCCACATGGTGCTACACAGACGAATAGAAATGGGTTAATTATAAGAGTTAGCCAGAAATATACTTAAGGTATTGACCAAACAGTATTTCAAATAATATAGTTTCTGAGTGATTTTTTTCATGGTCTGGGCAGCTGGGAATGAACAAGTGGCCTCTGTCAACATTGGGGTGACATCTACCCCCCCCCAAAATAGCAGGATCTCGGCCTCCTAATTATGGCTTGCAGAAATGGGCTCTAGGAGCAGATGAACTTGGACTCAAACGCCAGCTCTGTCACGTGTTGCTGCAATCTCAGGCAAGTCACTTGTCTCTGGAGGCCTCTTCTGAGCAGTGGCTATCTCACAATGATGCTGGGCTGAGAGAGCACGATGTGGGCCTGCATCCAGGAGAGCGTCTGGCCCTTAGAGGGATCACAATAGACTGTCCCTCTTCTTTTTGCTTAATAACCATTAAGTAGCCCTTGATAAAAGGGTAAACATTAATCAAACCCCTCCTGTGTGCCGTGTGCTAGTTAGACATTTTATAACTTCATGTTCTCTCCTGTATTTTGTAATGATGTCAAGTGTTTGCTTGTGAATCTATGAGTGTATGTTTGTTGTTATGTAGAAACTTATTATATAGTCCTGGCTGGCTCAGGACTCATTCACTATACACAGTTGAGGCAGACTTTTGACTGTCCACACTTGCCTTAGCCTCCTGAGTTCTTGTATGGCTAGCGTGTGTCAAAATGCTAGTTTTAAAACATAAATTAGTACTATTTTGAGGAGACAAAAGAATTAAAGTAACAGAATTTAGGCTTTGCTCAAAGTCAGTATCCTGCCTGCAGAAGTTAATTCTCCCTGCTTCCCACTGCCTGCGCTGCTCCTGGCCTCTGGACCCGTGCTCTCGGTATCTCTAAAACACAATAACTTGTATTCCTCCCCTTCCATTCCATATTGCTCATTAAACCAGGCAGCATGAAGAAGCGGCTGCTTAGGACTATTCTCTAAGCTTGGAGGACACTCCGTGTCTCCAGCCCAGGCTTGGATGAGGCGGGTGGCTATGTTTTACTTCCCCCTCCTCCAACGGACGACTACCATGGCCGATTTATCCCCAGTACTGCTTCTGCCTCACTCTTTTCATCTCGATGTAGCGATGGCCTGGTTGATTCGATTCTTTGGGGGCAAGGCCAGGGCACAGAATCTTGCTGTCAAGACCTGAGGCAGCAGTTCTCAGGTTTCTCGCTGATGGGAGGTCGGTTGGCAATCTCTGCAGTTTTCAGTAGAAGAGACGCATAAACCTCCGTGATGAGTGCCGGCTATTAAATCTGACCGCTATCTGAAATCGATACTCCTACACTGGCTGGGTCAGTTACGGCCAGCTGTAATTTATGTCACAGAGGAGGCCCTGGGGAGGGTGTGGGAAGGAGCTTGCCCGGGACCACACATCACCGGGCAGGAGGTCATTGCCCGCTTGGCACTGTTGCGGGATGGAATCCCCAAAACATACTTTTTTTCCTTCTGATTTTAAATAGTGTTATTGTTACTTTTTAACATTGGGCAACACGAAACATTTGTAGAAGGAAATGGAAATCCTGCCCTTCATCCAGCCACCTGCCTGTTGGGACTCTGTCAACCCTCTCAGACATTTCTACTCACATGTATCGAGCCCCTTGTTCAAACTGGTTTGGAAAACCGCACTGTATTTTGTGGTTTTAATTGATACCGTCTAATGCATTGTTCATATTGTTTCAAAAGAATACTGGTCGAGAGTCAGGCTGACAGCACCCACCTGTGATCCCAGTGCACGCTGGGAGGCCGGAATTTTGGGTTCAAGGCCATCTTGGGCTACACAGCAAGATCTCAGAAAAAAACAAAACCAACACCCATGCAAATGCATGTGGAAAAATGAACAAAAAACACAGATTGGGGCTGTTGCTTTTAGTGATTTATGGTACTCCATCATAGAGATGTCATTAGAAGTGCTATATTGAGTGTAGCTATTGCCTTCTTTTAGAAAGTTTCCAGTTCTCCATCATAATAAATAAAGCTGCCACAAACACCCTGGTATAGTTTTGCTATTTTGTCCTGTGGCCACTAACCCTGCTTCTAAAATTCACCAAGGCTTGGGAACTTCATACGTGTTGGTACACCCACTTTGTAAATAATGGCTGAAATGTCATTCATTCATTCATTCATTCATTTATTCAAAGGTATTTCTTGGGCGACTATGATGCCCCCTCTCCAAGCCTATGTTCTATGGCTATACAGTGAATGAAACAGTCAAATGCTCAGACCTTGGAATGATCGCTAGTACTAGGGGAAGAGATGATAAATAATGACAGGGGGTTAGAAAGTAGCAAGTGTTAAAGAGGAGGGCAAGGCAAGGAAAGAGGGGCTCTTAAGGCAGAGTCTCACTACGTAGCTCAGGTTGACCTTGAAATCTCCATCCTTGAGTCTCAGTCCCCCAAGTGCTGGAATTACAGGTGTGTGCCACCATCACATTCAACTTGGAAAGGGGGACGTCTCTGATGGTCATTCGGTACCTGTGCTCGGTTTGCTGGCATAACCAGGCTGTCCGGCTGATATCACCAAACCTTTGTTGGCTTCTATGCTGTGCTATGAATTGTAATGGCTGTTGGAAAGGCAGTGTGTAGACTTACATAGATGTGAGCTGTGGTACCGACAAGCCCGCACATACTCATTGTCTTCCTTGTGACTTAGCCACTTCCTGCATTCATATTGTATCTCCATACTCGATGATAAACAAAATCCCAGAGGACAGGGGCCCATACCGTTCACTTCTGTGTGTTTGTCTGAGCTTAAGGTTTTTGTGAAGAGCTGGTGTTAGTAATTGCTGGCTCTGCTCCTGTGAAATATGATGCGGGTGGTCTTGAGAGATGACAAACGGGTCTGAGAAGAAAGGTTCAGGATGGGTGAGTTCTATTGGAGCTTAGGGGTAAGTAGTGATGTTAGCAAAAACTGGGCAGACCAGACTAATGCTTGGTTTCTTATGGAACTGTAAACGGAGTGAAGAAGCATACTGAACTGTCCCCTGGCTTTCTGTGGCTCATTCAAGCAGTCCCCAAAACATGCCCAACTCTGCCCGGAAAGGGCGCTCTAGCCCTCATTTGAGTTTCAAGCCTTGAA
The DNA here is from genome assembly GCF_014885135.2 of Alexandromys fortis. NCBI lineage: Eukaryota > Metazoa > Chordata > Mammalia > Rodentia > Cricetidae > Alexandromys > Alexandromys fortis. The sequence continues at coordinate 4,552,678 of NW_026067977.1, forward strand.
GAACCCGAAACTCTTCCACAATGACTTGTCTTTGATTCTCCATCTTCCCGAAGGACAAATGTACTTCATCTGCCATTAAAATATCTTTGCAGTACGAACACAAGTAGCTCTAAAAGTGTGAAGCTGAGTAAGCATGAGATAGGCTTTATAGTCTTGTGACCGAAAGCTGATATTTCATCAAGGGTTGATTGGGTCCTGAATAGTCTACATATTATTCTCAATACTCAAGCAATAGGGGTACAATCATTCCCACTGGGCAGATGGGACTCTGAGGCTGTCAGAGATTAAATCATTTGCCTGAAATGTCTTGTCCAGGGGCAGGGCATAGTTGACTGACCTTGTGTGCTATTCTCTATGGCTACTTTACTGCCGCGAACCGCGCCCCATGTCTGAACTCTGTGCGCTGGCACCCAGTTCGCGAGCTTCAGGCAAGGGAGCTGGAGGTTAAAATACACAGACTCACACAGACAGAGAGACAGCGACACGGGTCATCCTTGAATTCCCCAAGAATGCCCCTTTATTGTGTTCAGGGGCAGATTATATAGAGATAGCCACGCCCCAGCCAAACCAACCAGAAACCACTCTCCTGCCATCAGGAACTCCTGAAGGTCTCGTGCTCAGAGCAGCTGTAGGCACTCAGATCAGGGGATTACAAGAAATTCAGGATCTGGGGTCTCACTGCTCCCAACACTTTACCTTCTTACCTGTTATTACTTTTTAAATTATATTATTGCCAGAGCTAAAGTATATATGCAGAATCCTGGCAGAATCATTGCAGTATATATGCAGGTGTGTTTGGAGCTAGACAGACTCTTTGTTGTGGAATATTTCTTTACACTGTATGAAGATGTGCCACTGTGATTGGTTTAATAAAAAGCTAAACTGTCAATAGTCAGGCAGGATTTGGGGGGCAGAGAGAATCCTGGAAAGAAGAAGGCAGAGTCATGGGGAGATGTCAGGACAGAGCAAACAGCATGGGCATTACAAAGTAAAGGTAGGGACTGGAGAGACGGCTCAGTGGTTAAGAACATTGCCTGCTCTTCCAGAGGACCTGAGTTCAATTCCTAGCACCCACATGGTGGCTCACAACCATCTGTACCTCCAGTTCTAGGGAATCCAACAAAGTAAAGATAACTGAGCCACGTTAAAACAAAACAAAACAAAACAAAACAAAACAAAACAAAACAAAAACATAGTTTAAAAGATATGCGTTTGCTGGGCGGTGGTGGCGCACGCCTGTAATCCCAGCACTTGGGAGGCAGAGGCAGGTGAATCTCTGTGAGTTCGAGGCCAGCCTGGTCTACAAGAGCTAGTTCCAGGACAGTCAGAGCTGTTACCAAGAGAAACCCTGTCTTGAAAAACAAAAGACATGGGTTAATTGAAGTTATGAGAGCTAGAGGTTAGAAACAAGCCTAAGCTGTCAGCTGAGCTTTCATAATTAATAGTAAGTCTCCATGTAGTTATTTGGGAGCTGGCTGATAGGACAGAGAAAGACTAGCTACAACTTTTCAAACTGTTTTTTAAAGAGCTGATGGGCTGGAGACCCAGCTCAGTGGAGGAGCATCTGTCTAGGATGTGGGTTTCTGAGTCCAGTCCTCAGTGCTGGGAAGTCCAGATGGTGGATGATTTCTATTCTTGGTTTCATTTCGGCAGACTGTATTTTTAAAGAAATCTGTCTATTTCATGTAGGTCAACACAGTGGTAGGTATACAATTCACTGCGTTTGGTGTATTCTTTTAAAAATTAGTATTATTTATAGGGAAAATATCTAACGTAGTCCCCCATTATCACAAATCATGCAATCAGTTTTCCTCATTTTGGGAAATCCCAAAGGTCGGAACATCTCAGGTGCAATGGTGGAGCCTTACCTTGGGGGAAAAAAAACTTTACTGGGCATAGTATCTGTATTAGGGGATTCTTCTAGCTGTCTTCCTGTTGTTGATTTATTGGTGTGTGTTATATGTGTGTGCGAGTGCACGTGGGTGGGTGCTCGGTGCATGGACATGGGTGTAGAGCAGATGCTCTCTTCAGGATGCCTTCCTCAATCATTGCTCTGTCCTTTGAGACAGGACCTAACACTGAATCAGGAGCTTGGAATTTTGGCTAGACTGACTGGGGATCCACTTGTCTCTGCTCCCCAGCACTAGGTTATGGGTGTGTGCCACCACACCCAGACTTTTCTCTGGATGCTGGGGACCCAACGTCAGTCTTGTGCAGCATGTACTTTCCCCACTGAACCAGCTCTCCGTTCTCACGCTATTTAGTTTAAATTGAATTTTGTTGTGGTTTGAGAGCACGGTCTCTACCCTTAGATTTGGGAAGCCGGGTATTATGGTTCACAATGTGGTCGGCTTTAGTGAACTTCACCCATGAATGTGAGAAGCGAGTGGATGCTGCTCTTACTGGACAAAGTAACCTCTAGCTGCCCACCCCTGTTGGTTAGCATAGTATTACTGAGTTCAGCTGTGCCCTTCCTCACTTCCTGCCGGTTTGATCTGTTCATCTCTGAATAGAAGATATTAAAATCTTTACTTATACAACTGCTGCATCCATTCTTGTCATTTATCAAATTTTTCCTTATGCTATTTGACCTTCAGGTTGGGCACATGTATATGAACTATGATCAAATATTATAATTTCTTTTTGAAAAATATACCTCCTTATCCCTAAATACTTTTTTGTTGCTATTTATATTTGCCGTGTTGGCACTGAACCTAGGGCCTTGTAGTGCTGGGCAAACTCTTAACAGTGAGCTCCATCTCCAGCCCTGTTGTTTCCAGACAGCGTCTTGCTATGAATCTGAGACTGGTCTTAAACTCTGGGTTCTTCTGCGTTACTTACTGAGGGCTGGGACTACAGGGCATGAGCCACCATGCAAGCTTTTCTCTGCTCACTTGCATCGTTGTACACACCCATAAGTGTAAAAATAGATGAGATCAGATACTTGCACAAGAATATGCAATTGAATGCATTATAGATATTAATATTTGAGCAAGCTACCATTTGTATGTAAGAGAATTCACAATGAGAAAAATGACTTTGTTGAGTGTTTATTTATTCTGTCCTGGATGCTCAAGTAGGTCTGAGTTTCTGCTCTGTATTATTCTCCTTCTCTCTGAAGAACTCTTAGCATTTATTGCAAGGCAGATCTTCTGACAAATTCCCCGCGTTTCTGTTTTGCCTGGGAAATTGCTTCTTGCTCCGTTTCTAAAGAGAACGTCCCAGGCGTAGAGCAGAAGGCTGGCGGGGTGCGGTTTTTCTCAGTGCATTAGGCACATCAGCCTGTCGTCCTTTTGTTTACGGGGTTTCTGAAAACTTGGATGTCTTCTTATCTTTGATCCTGAGTGGACGCCATTTCCCCCTCTCCTTTCAACATTTACCCCCCCTCCCACATCTTTGATTCTCCGTGGTTTGAAAATGAGAAGCCTGGGCGTAGTGCTTGCTTGCTTACTTCTTTTTGTTTCTGCATTTATCCTGATTGATGTTTTCTGAGTTTGCTTTCTGACAATAATTTGGGGGGAAATTCTGAGTCACTCTTGCTTCAAACATTCTCCTTCTTTTGTCCTCATTTGTGGCTTCCTGGTCCTCCTATTATACAGATGTTACTCCCTTTCTTGTCTCCTCATTCTTTGTTCTCTTTGTGTTTCAGTCTGGATCCCACTGAGACACTCATGTTTGGGATGCTTTCCTGTGCAGTGTCTAGTCCACCGAATGGCTGCCCATCAAAGGCATTCTTCCCTCCTGCTCTGGGGTTGTCAGTCTCTGGCTTTTCACGCTGGCTGTCGACCTTACTTAGTAGACTAGAGCCTTGGAGTCTTATTCACAGCCATTTCATGATCCCTGTCTGATGATTTCAGCATTCCCACCCTGTCTGGTTCTGAGACTTACTGGGTCTCTTTCAAAGGATGTTTTAAAAAAAAAAAAAAAAAAAAAAAAAAAAAAAAAAAAAAAAAAAAAAAAAAAAAAAAAAAAAAACTTTTTTGAGGGAAGGTCTTGTGTAGCCTAGGCTCAAAATCACAATGTAACCAAGGATAACTTTGAACTCCTCCCCCCCCCCCCCAGGTTTTCTGAGACAGGGTTTCTCTGTGTAGTTTTGGAGCCTGTCCTAGAACTCGCTCTGTAGACCAGGCTGGCCTCAAACTCCCCGCCTGCCTTTGCTTCCCCAGTGCTGGGATTAAAGGCGTGTGCTACCACCACCTGGCAACTTTGAACTTCTTATCCCCTGAATGTTGGGATTATAGGCATGGTTTCTGGTTCTGATGGAACCGAGGGCTTCCTTTATTTACATCCCTAAAACTATATTTTTTGACTTGTGTGCCTTGTAATTATTTCCTGATTGTTGGACATGGCATATGGTAAAGTTACTGGCATAATAATCAGACTTATTATAATCAGAAGGAGGTGGTAAGAGAGACACATCCTATAGCGGTTGTCAAGGGACTGGAGATGTGTCAAGGGGAGAGCGCTCACCTAGCTACACAACACCCGGTTCCATCCTCAGTAACAACCCCACCCCTTTTCTGCTAATCCTATGGTCCTCTGGGGTAGCCCTCTGACTTTTATAGCCTGGGCCCTGGCCCTGGCCCTGAAATTTCTCTTGTGCATTTTATTCTCTTGGTCTTCAGTGCGTTGGGAAGACTAGAAGGGCTGGAGTTGAGTATTTCTTGTCCCTCAAGCCAGTTAGTTTGTGATGAAACTCCAGCCAGTTGGGCTCTGGTTAACTAGTTTCTCCTGAGGGCAGACCACATTAAGCAAGTACTTTGGAGTGTTTCCAAATGAGTTTCCTTCCTCCTCCAACTGCCAGGAACACATGGAAAATTTCATACATGTTTATGGTGAGAACAGGGTTGGATTCGGAAAAGCAGAGGTTCCCTATGTGTAGGTTTCCTGGGGGTTTTCATTTTGAGTAGTTATTGGGCCTGGGAATTTGTCAGTTACCATGAACCTAAACCTAAATTGCTAATTCCAGATTGGCTGTTGTAGGGGTCTGGCTCTCAGTACTGTTTGCTTCCTTGGGTTAAGACCCACGTTCTCTTACTTCAGAGGGAATAGTTTGCACTGTGGCCACATGTCATTGTGAGCATGAAAAAGGGCTGTTGATTGTTCCGTTTGTTCTGTATGTCTTGTGTGTAAGTGTATAAATGTGTGTGTGTGTGTGTGTGTGTGTACGCACACGCACATGGAGGCCAGAGGTTGATGTCTTCCTCAGCCATTCTCTACCTTATTTTTGAGACATGGTCTCTCACTAAACCTGGAGCTCACCCGTTTGACTGAGCCGACTAGCCAGTGAGCTCCCACGCTCCCCCAGCCTCTGCCTCCTCAGTACTGGCATTATATCTGCCGGCCCCCATGCTTGGCTGTGAGTGCTGGGACTCTGAGCTCAAGTCTCCCTGCTTGCATAGTGAACACTTTCCCGACCCAATCACCCCAGCCCTTGGTTTGTGTTTGCTTTTTTTTCCCCTTGTTAGGATTGAGAGGCAATCTTCAAACTTCTTACACACAGAGCCGTGGGGCAGCTGTAAAGAGCTTTTTCTTCCAGATTTAACACTCAGCCTTTCCCCACCTCCTTGTACTCCTCCATGGCTTCTTCTCAACAAAGAACCTGCCTTTCCAGCCTGAAAGGTTGAAGTAAAGACCCGCGGGCCCTTTCGAACAGCCCTGGGCACTCTGAGCTGAACAGAAAGCGGCAAGGCAGCCTCCAGCTGCCCAGTGAACTGGGATTTATGGCGTGATTAGTTGTCGCCTGAGCCTTAAGACGGAAGTCCTCTTGGACACTTTGAATGCAGGGAAAGTCAAAGTAGCGAATTTTTCAAGCTCCCATCTGCAGACTCACAAAAAAGACCTCAGAATGAAACAGGCTCTCCCAGGTTCCCACTGCAGTTTCTGGGGGCCCATTGATTTTTTTTTTTCTGAATAAATGACATTTTTTGCAAAGTGTTTTATTTACTGTTGAGACCTTCCCCACAGAATGCAAAGGTTAGATTTTGAGCAGCAACAGCATTGGTTAGCATGGTGTTGTGGGAATTTTCCCTGGGAGAGATTCAAACAAATGCCTAACTCACCCCGAAGAGGGCACCAAGAACAGACCGAAGAATGATTCCACTGAAGCCTGACTTACGTGCTGGAGAGTGTGCATGTGACACAAAACACCCCACAACAAACAAACAAACAAACAAATGTAAACTATTACAAAGAAGAATTTTCTCTATTATTCTCTCTGACGTAAAAATATATGCAGTTTCCCAGGGGAGACCGCAGCATTATGGAGAAGCCCGTTCTGTATTTTATACCTCCAACATTCTGTCATGAAGGTCTTCCTCCTCCTTTTTTCCCCACCTTTTTTCATGTGCATGTATGTTTGCTTGTGCATGTTTGCCCATGCATGAGGTGCACATGTGTGTGGGGTGTACATGTATGTGTGAACATGTATGTGGAAAGCCCGAGGTTGACACTGAAAATCTTCCTCAATTGCTCTCTACCTTTCCCCCTGAGGCAGGATCTTCAGCTGAACCCCAACTCACCGATGCAGCTAGTCTGGCCAGCCATTTTGCCCTGGGGGTTATGGGTAGGCTGCCGTGCCCACCTGACTTCCATGCAGGGTTTGGAATCTGAACTCTAGCAACTGGGCCATCTCCCCAGATATTGACTTGTTATTATTTTTTTTAGACATAGGGTTTATGTAGCCCAGGCTAAGTTTGAACTTGTGATTCTTCTTTCTCAGATGTGCTCTCATGCTTGACTTCAAAATTATTTCTTTAAAAACTTTTTGAATGATGCAAGTAGTACAAATTTATTGCAGAAAACAATAAAATAGCCAAAAATGCTGACAAGCACAAAGAACCAGGCATTGTTAATGGTTCCTCTCTGCAGAAAGCCCATGACTAACACTTGCAGCACCTCCTCCTGCATATGGACATACATGGATTTCAACAGTGGAATGCACATGCAGCTTTGAACTGTGCTCTGAAAACCCAGTTCTACCATAGTTGTTCTCTTCTCCAGTATTTCCCATGGCCCTGGGGACTGTTGGTGATTAACACGTGTGACATTTGCATTGATGTGGTACAGATACCTAGGAACCTAGAGGGAGGGGTTAGGTGTTTTGCCTCATAGAAACTCACATTACTTTGAAAATTTACCAAAAATTTATTTATAGTATTTACTTATTATATGCGAGGCTGTGTTGTAAGTCCTCACACGTCGGGGACCCAGCTATGAACAAGACAGAATGGAAGTCACATGAACCAAGGTTTACACTGGACATTTTAAAATCCTCAGATGGGCACGCCATCTTCCCATTCGGTCAGTCTTTTGGGGAGCAAATCGCACTTGTGCCAGGAGCAGAAGTGGCGTATGGGTGTCAGCCCTGGCATTGATCAGCCTTGGGTGACAAACTGTGCTCCGCCTTCTGATGCTCTCCAGGCACTACTTCCCTTCCCTCTCTGGCTGTGCTGGACCACACACTTCCTCCGGAGCTGCTCAGACAGTCTCTAACTGCTGACCGGACTTAGTTATAAACCCAGGGTCTTGGCATGAGTTACCCCAGACTCTCTTAAGCTTGAACCAACATGACTCGACCTGAAGGATCAATAATTTAGAGACTGAGTGTTCGACGTGGTCCTGTGAACTGGGTGGTTGGCTTCTTTTTGAAGCCACAATTTAGGGACATGTCACATCACGATTTACTCTTTGTCTCACCGAACCTCAGAGGCACTGCTGTCCATGCCCAAGAGCCATTCTTGTGCTGCGAACAACTTCTCATAACCTTGAAACAGGCTGGTCCATTTGCCAGAGGCTGGGATGGGTCGGGGAGGAACCCTGTCTCCTTTGATTAGACCAACTCTTCTTCCTCCTCTCAGAACCCCTGTGAGCAAGTAGGAGATGATTTGAGGATGTAAAGTTGTTACTGTGGTTTTCTTCTGTCCTGTAAACACAGAAACCCTCCATTTTCTCAGAAGGGAGCTGGCCTCTTGGGCACACACCATCTCACAGGGTGTTGCCTGCGGATCCTGCCTGACAGCCAGGTGGCTCCACAGAGGTCCGCATGGCAAGCTGGGGGGTTTGTTTTGCAGATGTTCTGGGTGGTCCTGACATCTTACAACTTTTATAAGGCAGTGTTTCTGAAAACCAAAACTCGAAAAACATCTCCTTCTGACCTTAAGGAGATTAAAATGGAGACACACTTGGGGAAACTTCTAGACTTCTGGATTGTGAGACAGGTAAGGAACACCACCATGCCATTGAGTTTTCTTCCCATCTACTGTATCATCCTTAGTTTATGTTCTTAATAGAGTTCCTTCCTCTAGGGTGTTTCCCAAATTTTAATTTCTCTTTAGGAGTCCATTATAATACCACGTTTCCTAAAGTAAATCTAACCAGATACAAAAAAGAAACCTATTGGCTAAGTTTCTTTTATCCGCATTGGAGAGCATTTGAAACGTCGATTTCTGACGATTTTCGATGGACCACAGCCACCTGGTAACTCTCCAGGGATAGATTTACTGCTAGCCAAACACGTGATAGATTTTGTAATTCAAGAGAGCAAGGTCAGGTCCGCACACAGCCGTGTGGAAGACAAGGCAGAGGGATTTATAAACCTAATTAAAAGGAGCAAATTCTCAAATCCAGACCCATAAACTGGCTTTTAGAGCTCCGACTGCTGGAGGAGTTGTAAGTCAAAGCTGCTGGAGGTGAGAGTTCAATTTTTTTCCCCCCGAATCAGGTGAGTCCAGCCAACACTTTCAAAATGGAAAGCTTTCACCTACAATAAGAGATATAAATGTAATTGGAATTATATGGCTACATATAAATCAGGGCTTATGGAAATCTGTCCAAGAAACTATAGACTCTGAGACTCAGTAGTAGATACAAGTTGAGAAGGATCACGGGACTGCTTCAGTAATAGATCACAAAGTCCCCAAATACAGTCTCTGTAATTTAAGACTCAGTAGTAGACGCAGGTTGAGAAGGAGGATCACGGGAATGCTTCAGTAATAGATCACAAAGTACCCAATAGAGCCCCTGTGATTTAAGCTGTGTTAGGTGTTAGACAGAATTATCAAAAAGGAGTCTGGAAAAAGAGGTGGATCATAAAGGCAGCCTGCCAAGATTTGGTGCAATCTATACACGGCTATTGCAAATTTGTTTCCCTGTGATTGTACTGAAATACGTTTCCGAATTGAGAGCTGGTTAATATGCTTATGTTGGTTCATTTTGTTCTCATCCTGGGCTTTTCAGAGAACACAACATTGACGTTAAATCACATTAGCAACATAAACCATAATGACACCCCACACCCCACACCCCCGCCACCACGCGCACACACCAAGTGTCATAAGGTGTGAGCAGCTTAATACCCTGCGAGCACTGTAAGGGCAGGAGACATGCTCTTCAGCCTGGGGCACTGGGCTCCCAGCCTGAGGCACAGGGCACCGAGCAGCCTCCATGATCCAAAGGCCAGCTGAATTATAGGACCTTCCACACTCAGGGCATCCCGCCATCAGTGAGATTGCCCTTCTGTCCAGTATCATCAGACGCTGGGGAGCTGGGTGGAATTTGCCTGTTTTGGCTCCTCAAACCGCAGGGCCTTCCTTTCTGTGCACGTGTGAGTCTTGAAGAGGCATCGGGGTTCAGAGGCGTAGAAACTAAACAGGCAAAAGACGAAGAAGGCGGAAAACCTTTCCAGAGCGCCTCGGAGTGGATGTTGTCGGAAGGCAATGGGATCTTCAGCACACAGCAAATGTCTTCAGCTGGTCTCCTTCAGGGTTGAGCGGCTCTGCCAGAGGGAAGAAAGATGGCCAATGGGAGCTAACGGTCTCCTATTACCAGCTGTAAACGCAGTGCTGCCTGCTTTCTCTAAATATTTGACATGTGCGTAGCGATCAGGGGATAATGATCAGGTCAGAATTACTCATTTGTTACTGAGGAAGTGGAAAACGTAGCTTTGGCTGATGCTGTGAGCTTGAACCAATCTGTGGTACAATCTGAGTAATGGCAGATAGACCATCAGTGGCCACAGGAGGTTCCAGGCAGCCAGTGTATGGTGAGAAGAGTCTCTGGCTTTGCCTGCTAGCCCTTGGGCTCTATCTCCCCAAGGGAATCCTCAAATCAGCTCCACATCTGCTACCTACAGCCCTTCACAAGTTTTTTAAAATTTATTTTATTGTACATGTATAAGTTTCTTGCATGCATGTATGCATGTACACTCTGTGCATGCCTGGTGCTCTTGCAGGTCAGAAGAGTGTTGGGGGAAGGGTCACTTGTTTATCCCGGCCACCCAGCCACGAAATAACCACTCAGAAAACCATATTATTTGCAATACTGTTTGTCCTATAGCTTAAGCGTATTTCTGGCTAAACTCATATCCTAAACTAACCCATCTCTATTATTCTGTGTATTGCCATGTGGCTGTGGCTTACCAGCTAAAGCTCCCAGCGTCTGCCTCAGATGGTGGATCCATGGCTTCTCCTAACTCTGCCTTTTTCCTCCCATGCTATAGGCCAAGCCAGTTTTCTTTATTCATTAACCAATAAAATCAACACATAGACAGAAGGACCTCCCACACCAGGAGAGGGCATTGCTCTCCTGAAGCCGGAGTTAGAGATGGTTGTGAGCCATCACACGGGTGCTGTAAACTGAACCCGGGTTCACTACAAGAGCAGCCAGCTCTCTAAATGGCCGAGCCATCTTCCCAGCCCCTACCTCCAGCTCTTTAAACCACCACTCACTCTTCCATAAGCCTTTCCAACGACTCGCTTCCACACTGTGACTATATCCATGATTATTTGCTGGGCAGTTCCGGGGCCTTTGATTGGGACAACCTCATTAGCCAGGCAGATGTTCAAGGAATACCTTGAAGTGTTGGGGGGGGGGGGCTGTAGAAAATGAAGTCTAAGGTCGCACAGCCTGTCTTCAGAGTGCTTGTGACCCAGCTGAAGAAGTAGCAGTCATAGCCGTGAGACTGCTGTTGTCATGGGTGACTCATTTCCTTCCCAGAGGGGAAGGAGACCGCTCAGAATAAATGATAATGACAGAAGGAACTGAGCGCTGAAAGACAACAGCCTTGTAATTAAGGGGGCAGCGGTGGAGTAATTGCATGTAGAAATCCAAGGCCAAGGCAAGCCACTCCCACTGGATGCAAGCAGCCAGGGAACAGAGCAAGAATAAGCTGGGGCAGACGAGAATGAAGCAGTAAATTACACCGTGTCAACTCTGCAAGTTCAAGGTGGAAGTTCAAGGCGGAGCTCGATGACGATTCTCTTCAGAGGTAGCGCAAGGTTGTGTTTAGGGTCCTCCCCGCTCTTCCTAGCCTTGGTTTCTTAGTCTAGAAAGCAAAAAGGACACATTTGTGATGTCATCTATTAATATGTGTGTGTTTCCAAACTCCCCAAGTCCCCTGCCCAGTGGGAGGCCGTGTAGTTCAAGTTTCTCCCAGCCTACGAGAAGGCTTCGGGTTAGCAGAGGGGCTCAAGGGGAAATGTTTCTCTCAAAGTCGGGAGGAAAGGACAAGATGATCTAGTGGGCAGGGGAAGCAGCTGAGAAAGGGAAGGGATGGAGGAAGAGCTGTGCAGAGCACGTTTGCCTTCTGAACTTGGAATGCAAGTCACCCTTGCAATCCCAGCACTCAGGAAACTGAGGAAGGAGAATTTCCTTGACTTTGAGACCAGTCTGTTCTAGCTATCTAGTTCCAGGCCAGCCAGGGCTGTATAGGTAGTGAAACCCTGTCTCAAACAAACAAATGAAAGGGAAACAAAGGAAAAAGAAATTCAAGCCAAGGCTTAAAGATTTCTGAAAATCCTGTTTTAGCCCACTTGAGAGTCAAGGAACGCAGGAGACAGGACCTCACAGAGGCCGCATCCGATCAGCAGCTGACGCCTCTCTGCCCGCTCTGATCCCTGCTCCACTCTCAGAGCCAGGGAGGGAGCATCGGAGGCAGCACCTTACAGAGGCCATGAAACCTCAGCATCTTAGATCTCTGCTTTTGTTCTGAGGCAGACGGGAAGAAGCAAAAGCTCCGGACATTTGGGATTCCGGCTCATTGCTTTCATAACTGCCCCTGGGCAACTTACTCATTTTTCTGAATCTCAAGTTTATCATCCATGAAGAGGATTGTTTGAGGAGATAGGAGCTAATGCTTTGCACACAAAGCGCTTGGCACAGAGCAAGCCCAGAGCAGGCCTGCTGGAGACGTGCGTTCCCTCCCTCTCTCCCCACTTTCAAAGCCCATCTCTCTCGTGACTAATGAGCGGAATAGACAGCTCACCGCAAAGGCGAAGGCTCCGACTTGTCTCCACTCGGTTCCACCCAACACCTCTCCAAGCAAGCACCTAAGAGTTTACTTGACCAGACACCTGCCTTTCTTCGGTCTTCGTTTGGTTTCTTATTTGTTCCTTCAGAAGTAACCACACCTTTTTTGGTTTTTATTTTTTGTTTTAAAAATATTTTTATTAATTATTTGATAATATAAATAATGTATTTTGCCAATATTCATTCTTAACCCCTTCCTTCCCTTTAACTCCTCCCAGATCTACTCCCCAGTCTACGTATTTTCTTTTTTTAATTAATAACCTGTTAATCTAGTTTGTGCTGCCTGGATGCTTCTGGATGTAGAGCCACCCACTAGAGCATAGTTGACCTGTTAGGAGCCACACCCTTAAAAGAACACTGACTCTCCCTCCTCTAGGAGTCATCAGTTGTCCACAGCTTCTCAGTTAGGTTAGGGGCTCATGAAGCCCTTCCCAGTCCATGCTAAAGTATCAGCCAGCTTGGCTTTGTGCAGGCAACCTCAGATTGCTCTGAGCTCATGAGTGCAAGAATCGTATCATGGGCCGGGTGGTACATGGGCACTTGGGAGGCAGAGGCAGGCGGATCTCTGTGAGTTCGAGACCAGCCTGGTCTACAGAGCTAGTTCCAGGACAGGCTCCAAAGCCACAGAGAAACCCTGTCTCGAAAAACCAAAAAAAAAAAAAAAAAAAAATCGTATCATGTCCAGGAGAATCGTTTAATTCTGGTCCCACTGACCTCTGTGTCCTACAGTCTTTCTTTCTACCTCTTCTTCTGGTGGTCCTTGAACCACAGCTCAAGATGTATAGTCTATGGCACAGAAGTCCATTATGATGTCATAACGGAGCAAACGCTTCTCTTGTCTGTGCCCCACCTCGGGTTATGACTCACATTGCTCTACTTCACTCCCATGGCCAGATCTTGTGCCTAGAAGTGCATCTATCCTGAAGCTTGCTATCCTCCTTTCTTTCTGGTCGGAACATCCTACTCCTGTAGCTCCTCCCCGCACACCCGATTTCAATCCCAGTGCAAATGCCCGGCCCTAAGCCCTCTTCCCATAGGCTTTCTCAGCAGTTCCTTTACCTTCATTTTGTTCATATCTTTTTGTCTGTCCACCTAGGGCTCTAGCCTTGGATCAAGACCATCATTTGACTTCTACGCCACAGGCTAGTGGTTGTTGTTAAAGAAAATTACATCATCAGCTGGGAACTGTGGTTTATGCCTATGATCCCAACATTTGGGAAGCTGAGGCAGAAGGTGTGGCGCAAATGGGAGAGAAGCCTGGAGTACATAGTAAGACTCTGTACTAGTTAGGGTTCTCTAGAGAAACAGAATATATAGAACACACACACTTACAGGCTGAGGTCCAGCTAGTCCAACGATGACTGTTGACCAACAGATGGTCCAAGAATCCAGCAGTTGTTCAGTCCATGAGGCTGGATGTCTCAGCTGGTCTTCAGTATACACTGGAGTCCCGAAGAAGTAGAATCCAGTGCCGATAAAGGAATGAACTTGCCAGCATGAGCGAGAGCAAGCAGGCAAAGAGCTTTCTCTTCCGTATTTTTATACAGGCTGTCAGCAGATGGTGTGGCCCAGATTTAAGGTAGATCTTCCCACCTCAAAAGATCCAGATTAAAGGTGCATCTTCCCACTTCCAATGATTTAATTATGAAAAAATCCCTCACAGGTGTATCCAGCCACTGTGTGTTTGTTAATTCCAGATGAAGTCAGTGGACAACCAAGAATGATGATCACAGACTGTCTTTCAGGAAGCCAACAAACCAAGGAACAAAGCAAATCAAACCCATCCTAGCATTGGCTCTTTAGAGTGTTGAAATAGGAGCGGCAGGGCTGCGTCCCCGGCACCCGGCCGCCCGCATGGCTAGCTTATACCCAGAAATAATTACACGGAAACTGTATTCTTTCAAACACTGCCTGGCCCGGCTAGGTCCAGTTTCTTATTGGCTAGCTCTTACATATTGTTCTAACCCATTTCTAATATTCTGTGTAGCCCACAAGCTGGCTTACCAGAGAGGATCTTAACCTGCGTCTGTCTGGAGTGGGAGAATCATGGCGACTCATCAACTAAGCTTCTTTATCCCAGAATTCTCTTCTGTCTACTCCGCCTACTTAATTTTCTGTCCTATGAGGGCCGAGGCAGTTTCTTTATTAATAAGAAATCACTCCCACATCATTAGAGCTGTGAGTTTAACCTGGAGTAGCCATAGAAGCCAGGGAACTAGAAAGGAACCATTGGGGGAGGAAGAAAAAAGTCCTATGGGGTGAGCACAGATTGTATGAAGGGGAAACAAGAGTAATGGGGAGGGGGGTCTAAGTGGGGGGAGGGATAACTAAATATCTTTTAGTTATCCTAAGGGTGTTTGAAAAAGCTATATGAAAGCCTACTAAATATGTTTACACACATATCATTTCTTATATAAAAAAGTTGAATTGGAGTTACCATACACAGGGAATGATGCTCACTAGAAGACTTAGGTTGCCAAGTAAAAGATCCAGTGCCAGGCGTGGATTACCTCCACTTGAGTTGTTATCATGGATGTCCCAGAGAACCCATTGCTTTTGTTTTCCCACCAGCAACTGATGGCAAGACTCTTGAAGATATCACATACTTCGAACTTGGGACATTGGAGAAGTCAAGCTGGTGCAGACCCTGGACATTTCTTCCCTTCCGGATAACTTTCACAGCATTGGAAGGCGCTACTCAGGCTGCTGGGCAGGGAGGGGAGGGGAGAGTCATCGGCAGTCTTATCCAGCTGTTACTCTTGTAAGCAAGAATAGCATTTGGCATGGCAAGATATGCCTATGGGTGCGCTAGGGGGTTGAATGTTATGGGGGTAACCAACTGCTTTCTGATAGCATTTAAGGTCCGTTCCATAGGAGGAAAAGCTGATGCCATACATCCGGCCAAGAATCCATGGCTGGAAGCCCACAGGCCCCAGAGCAAAGCGTGCTATTATCATCTGCTAACTTGACATACTACCAAGTTACTAAATCTGAGTCTCTGTACCCAGAGATGTGTGCAGCTCTCAGACCCCATCAGAGAAGCTCCTGCGTAAAGTCGATGGCAGTTAACACAGAAACTCACAACTGGTCACAGTGCAGAGAGTATGTGTCTGCGGAGTGCTCTATATCACACACGCTCACCCGGATACACATACACTCAGGTGTCACTGAATGAACGTCACAAAGGATTGTAAGAGCCGGAGGTTGGGGAGGACCGGAATGAATCAGTGTCTTCTAAACACGACAGGACCACAGTCTGAGAACTGCACACATCTCTGGGTACAGAGACTCAGATTTAGTAGCTTGGTAGTATGTCAAGTTAGCAGATGATAATAGCACGCTTTGCTCTGGGCCTATGGGCTTCCAGCCATGGATTCTTGGCCGGATGTATGGCATCATCTGTTTTCATGAACTCACAGAAACCGTGGTTGCCTGCACAATGAACAAGTCTAGAAAGGAGTGGAAAGGGGTTCCCAAGTCCCCACCCCTAGCTATGGGCAGTTGGTGGCTTCTTGGGGAGGGAGGAGAAGTTTACTTTAAGGTTGTGGCTCTTGGTAGGTTGACTATACTCTAGTGGAGGACCACATGCCCAGGTACATGGGCGCCACAAGAGGGGGATGTCTGGGGGAAAAGACTTAAAGTTAGAGGTCAGGGAAGTGGGGTGGGTCTGGGGGGAGCGGAAGTGAGTATAATTAAAGTATTTCTCTCTATGCCTTTTGGTTAGTTTGGTAAGGGTTTGTCTATTTTGTTGATTTTCCCAAAAAACCAGCTTTTTGTTTCATTGATTGTTTTGTACTGTTTTTTTTTTTTTGTTTCTGTTTTATTGATTTCAGACCTCAATTTGATTATTTCCTGTCATCTACTCCTCCTGGATGAGTCTGCTTCTTTTTGTTCTAGAGCTTTCATGTGTGTTGTTAAGTCACTAGTGTGAAATTTCTTCCTTCCTTTCTTTCTTTCTTTCTTTCTTTCTTTCTTTCTTTCTTTCTTTCTTTCTTCTTTTTCTTCTTCTTCTTGTTCTTATTTTTCTTCTTCTTTTTTATTTTTTATTTTTCAATATTGGGTTTCTCTGTAGCTTTGGAGCCTGTTCTGAATCCACTTTCTTTATGTAGGCACTTAGTGCTATGAACTGCTTTCATAGTGTCCCATAAGTTTGGGTACGTTGTGCCTTCATTTTTGTTGAATTCTAGAAAGCCTGAAATTTCTTCCTTTTTTTTCTTCCTTGATCCAGGGGTGATTTTAATTGAGCACTGTTCAATTTCCATGAGTTTGTAGGTGTTCTGCAATTAGTGTTGTTGTTGAATTATAATTTTAAACCGTGATGATCTGATAAGATACATGGGGTTATTCCAGTTTTTTGTATCTGTTGAGATTTGCTTTGTTACTGAGAATGTGGTCAGTTTTAGAGGTTTCATGAAATGCTGAGAAGAAGGTATATTCTTTTGAGTTTGGATGAAATGTTCTATAAACGTCTTTTAAGTCCATTTGAGTCATAAAATTGTTGGTTTTCTTAATTCTCTGTTAAGTTTCTCTTTGGTTGACCTGTCCATTGGGGAAAGTGGGATATTAAAGTCTCCTACTATTACAGTTTGGGGTTTGGTGTGTGATTTAATCTTTAGTAATGTTTCATTTACATATGTGGGTGCTCTTGTATTTGGGGCATAGATGTTCAGGATTGAGATTTCATCTTGATGGATCTTTTTCTGTGATGAATATGAAATGTTTTATTTTTTTAATCTCTTCTGACTGACTTTAGTTTGAAGTCTCCTTTGTTAGATGATGGAGGAAGGTCATTGGTTAATTAATAAAGAAACTGCTTGGCGCTGATAGGTTAGAACATAGGTGGGTGGAGTAAACAGAATAGAATGCTGGGAGGAAGAGGAAGTGAGCTCAGACGCCATTTCCTCTCCTCTCTGGGGCAGACGCAATGAAGCAAGCCGCCAGGTCAGACATGCTGAATCTTTTCCGGTAAGACTGGTGCTACACAGATTATTAGAAATGGGTTAAAGAAAGATATGATAGCCAGTAAGAGGCTAGATATAATGGGCCAGGCAGTGTTTAAAAGAATACAGTTTGTGTGTCATTATTTTGGGGCATAAGCTAGCTAGGCGGCTAGGAGCTGGGTGGCAGCCCCACAGCTCATACAACAGAATCTTCCCACAGCCCAACTCCTGGCCGCCTGGCTAGCTTATACCCCGAAATAACAACACACAAACTGTATTCATTTAAACACTGCCTGGCCCATTTCTATTAATGTGTGTAGCACCAAGGTGCACTTACTGGGAAGATTCTTGCCTACATCCATCCTGGGTCGGAGCTTCATCGCGTCTGCCCGGGAGAGGGGAGCATGGCGTCTGAGCTCACTTCCTTTTCCTCCCAGCATTCTGTTCTGTTTACTCTACCCATCTATGTTCTAACCTATCAGGGCCAAGCAGTTTCTTTATTAATTAACCAAAGACCTTCCTCCATCAGTTAGATGTTAGGATAACTACACCCACTTGTTTCTTGGGTTCATTTGATTGAAAAAATCTTTTCCATTCCCTTTACTCTGAGGCAAAGTCTATCTTTGAGGTTAAGATGTGTTTCTTGTATACAGCAGAAGGTTGAATCCAGCTTTCACATCCATTCTGATAACCTGTGCCTTTTTATAGGTGAATTGAGTCCATTGATATTAAGAGATATTAATGACTGGAGAACATCCAAATTAGCAAAATCAGAAATGAAAAGGGGAACATAACAACAGACACTGAGGAAATCCAGAGAAACATTAGGTCACACTACAAAAACCTGTACTCCTCAAAATTGGAAAATGTAAAGGAAATGGACAATTTTCTGGATAGGTACCACATACTAAAATTAAATCAAGACTAGGTAACAATTTAAACAGACCTATAACATGCAAGGAAATAGAAGCTGTCAACAAAAGCCTCCCAACCAAAAAAAGCCTAGGGCCCGATGGTTCCAGTACAGAATTCTACCCGAACTTCAAAGAGGAGCTAATACCTATACTCTACAAAGTGTTCCACATAATAGAAACAGAAGGAATATTGCCAAACTCTTTATATAAAGCTCCAGTTACTCTGATACCAAAACCACACAAAGACTCATTGATGCAAAAATACTCAATAAAATACTGGCAAATCAAACCCAAAAACACATAAAAAAATCATCCACCATGATCAAGTTGGCTTTATCCAAGAGATGCAGGGAAGGTTCAACATAGAAAAATTTATCAATGTAATCCACCATATAAATTAACTGAAAGAAAAATCATATGATGATTTCATTAGATGCTGAAAAAGCATTTGACAAAATCTAACACCCCTTCATGATAAAGGTCTTGGAGAGATCAGGGATACAAGGAACATATCTAAACATAATAAAAGCAATATACAGCAAGCCAACAGCCAACATCAAATTTAATGAAGAGAAACTCAAAGCGATTCCACTAAAATTAGGAACAAGACAAGGCTGTCCACTCTCTCCATATCTATTCAACATAGTTATTGAAGTTCTATCTAGAGCAATAAGACAACAAAAGGAGATTAAAGGGATATAAATTAGGAAGGGAGAAGTCAAGCTTTCACTATTTGCAGATAATATGGCAGGATACATAAGTGACCCCAAGAATTCTACCAAGGAACTCCTACAGCTGATAAACACCTTCAGTAATGTGGCAGGATACATGATCAATTAAAAAAATATCTGTAGCCCTTCTATATACAAATCATAAAAAAACTAAGAAAGAGATCAGAGGAACATCACCATTCACTATAGCCAAAAATAACATAAAATATTCTGGAATAACACTAACCAATGAAGTGAAAGAACTGTTTGACAAAACTTTAAGTCTTTGAAGAAAGAAATTGAAGAAGCTATTAGAAAATAGAAGGATTTCCCGTGCTCTTGGATTGGTAGAATCAACATAATAAAAATGGCAACCCTACCAAAGGCAATCTACAGATTCAATGCAATCCCAATCAAAATCCCAACACAATTCTTCACAGACCTCAAAGGAACAATACTCAGCTTCACATGGAAAAACAAGAAAACCCAGGAAAGCCAAATCAATCCTGTATAATAAAGGAACTTTCGGATGCATCACATCCTTGATATCAAGCTCTGTTATAGAGCTACAGTAATGAAAACAGTTTGGTATTGACATAAAAACAGACAGGTTGGAGCCAGGTGGCGGTAGCACACATCTTTAATCCCAGCACTGCGGAGTTAGAGGCAGGTGGATCTCTGTGAGTTTGAGGCCAGCCTGGTCTACAAGAGCTGGTTCCAGGACAGGTTCCAAAGCTACAGAGAAGCTTTGTCTCAGAAAAACCAGACAAGTTGATCAATGGAATCAAATGGAAGATCTGAATATTAATCCACACACCTATGAACACCTGATTTTTGACAACCTAAAATTATACAAAGGAAAAAAGAAAGCATCTTCAACAAATGGTGCTGGCATAACTGGATGTCAACATGTAGAAGAATGAAAATAGATCCATAACTATCACCATGCACAAAACTCAAGTCCAAATGGATTAAAGACCTCAATATAAATCCGAACATGCTGAACCCGACAAAAGAGAAAGTGGGAAATAGCCTTCAATGCATGGGCACAGGAGACCACTTCCTAAATACAATACCAGTACATACGTAGATGCCGGAGCATCAGTAAATAAATGAGACCTCCTGAAACTGAGAAGCTTTTGTAAAGCAAAGAACACAGTCAATAAAACAAAACGACAGCCTACTGAATGGGAAAAGATCTTTACCAACCCCACATCAGACAGAGGACTGATCTCCAAAATATACAAAGAACTCAAGAAATTAGACCTCAAAATATCAAATAATCCAATTAAAAATGGAGTACAGATCTAAACAGAGAATTCTCAACAGACAAATCTTAAATGGCTGAAAGGCACTTAAGGAAATGTTCAACATCCTTAGTCTTCAAGGAAATGCAAATCAAAACAACCCTGAGAGTCCATCTTACACCTGTAAGAATGGCTAAGATCAAAAACACCATTGATAGGTTATGTTGGAGAGGATGCAGAGTAAAGGAAACACTCATCTACTACTGATGGGAATGCAAACTTGTACAACCACTCCGGAAATAAGTAAGGTGGTTTCTCAGAAAATTGGGCATATACCCAAAGGATGCTCAATCATACTACAAGGACATTTGTTCAACTATGTTCAAAGAAGCATTATTTTTAATAGCCAGAATCTGGAAATAACCTAGATGCCCTTCAACTGAAGAATGGATAAAGAAAATGTGGTACATTTACACAATGGAGCACTACTCAGAGGTAAAAAACAATGACATCTTGAAATTTGCATGCAAATGGATGAAACTAGAAAAACCCATATTGAGTGAGGTAACCCAGACCCAGAGAGATAAGTTTGAACCTACATCCAGCAACTGATAGAAGCAGATGGAGAGATCCACAGCAGAGCACTGGGCTGAGCTCCCAAAGTTTAGGGGAAGAGTGGGAGGAGCGAGAATATGAGCAAAGAGGTCAAGACCATGACTGAAACAGCTTACCTGAGCTAATGGACATCTATCAGCTCTAGCCTGACAGCGAGGGAACTGGCATAGGACCAAACTAGGCCCTTAGAATGTGGGTGACAGTTGTATGGCCGGGGAAGAGTGTGGGACCACTGGCAGTGAGACCAGGATTTATCCCTACTGCTTGTTCTGACTTTTTGAAACCCATTCTCTCTGGAGGGATACCTTGCTTAGCCTAAATATAGTGGGGAAGGCCTTAGTTCTGCCTCAAAGAAATGTGCTAGACTTTGTTGACTCCCATGGAAAGCCTCACCCTCTCTGAGGAGTGGATGGGAGATGGGAATGAGGGGTGGTGAGATGGGATGGGAAAGGTGGAGGGAGCAGGAGGACGGAGGGAGTGGGAACTGGATTTGGCATGTAAAATGAGAAAACATAGTTTTCTTTTTAAAAAAAATATAAATTCTAAAAAAATTAAAAAAGGTAACAAAAATATTTTGTATGAAATTCTCAAAGAATTAATAAAAATATTTTAAAGACTTAAGACTTTCAAACATCTAGAACATCACAAATAAGAAAGTCTTCGTGACCTTGGATTGAGAAAAGATGGCTTAGCTAGGACAAAACAAAATATGCTTAGTAAAGGAAATTAGGTTTCATCAATATTAAAACTTTGTGTACTTCAAAAGACATGATTAGGAAACTAAACCCCGCGTGTGGTGGTAAACACCCAGCGTGCTCAAGGGTGAGGAGGGAGGATCACAAATTCAAAGTCAAACTGGACCATAGAGCAAGATCCTGTCTCTGGGTAAAAACAAACAAACCGACAAAAAGCCACAAAACAAAAGGAGAGGAAAAAAAAAACTGTGGGTGGAGAAAGTATTTCTAAATAGCATTTGGTTAAAAAAAAAAGACATATCCAAATGAATAAGCTCTCAAATTCCAAATAAGAAGACAAACAACCCAATTTGAAAATGTGCAAATGGTTTGAGCCTACGTTTTATTAAAGAAGATTTATGAATGGGCAGGAGGAACATGAAAACTTGCTTAGCATCATTAGTCATTGGGGAAGAGGAATTAAACCCAGTGTGGTACATTTGCTCACCCTGCAGAGGAGCTATCAGCACAGCAGCACACAATGCCAACGTTGGGTGATGGTGGATATGTAAAATGGCTCAGCTACTTGGAAAAACAGCTTAGCAGTGTCTTTAAGATGTTAGTTTTATGCAGGGTGTGGTGGTCTACGCCTTTAGTTCCAGCATTCAGGAGCAGAGGCAGGCCGACCTCTATGAGTTCCAGGCCAGCCAGGGAGACATCATGAGACCCTGTCTCAAACAACAACAAAGGGTTAGTCTTATCATGGAATCCAGAAATTATTCTTCTAAAATACTGCTGAAAAGAGAAGCAAACTCCCTCATTCACTAACAATAGGACATATGCCTGTTCATTGTATTGCTACTCATAACGGCCAAATTGAAGAATTCAGTTTACTTATTGACTGATGAACAGAAAAAACAAAATGTGGCTTATTCAAGCAATGCAATATTATTCATCAACATAAAGAGTAAACTGGGCAGTGAGGCCGCTCAGAGGGTAAAGTGCTTGTGTAAACCTGGTGACCTGAATTCAATTCCCAAACACCTGAAAAGGTGGAAGGAGAGAACCAATTTCACAAAAATTGTCCTCTGATCGCTACAGGTGTGGCATACATGGCTATACATATGTATCACACACAATAATAAAAATGATGACAATAACAGAACAAACCTCGAGTGTATGCTGTGACAGAGATGAAACTCAAGAACACCTTTATATGGAAGCAGTCAGAAGCGGCAGACGTTCCCACCTGTGTGACGCATACAAAGGTAAAAGTCCCGAGACAGAGAGCAAGTTAAAGGTTGCCTAGGGCACGAGAGAGCAACAAGGATGGACCACGAAGAGGCACAAAGGAACATTCTAGGGTGATGGAAATGGGGTTTTGCTGATGGCTGCACAGCTCTAAAGGTTTCTAAAAATTGAGGCTACAGAGATGGCTCGGTGGTTAAGAGCATTGACTGCTCTTTCAGAGGACCCAGGCTCAACTCCCAGCATCCAATGTGTTGGCTCACAAATGTCTGTAACTCTAGTTTCAGGAGACCTGACACCCTCTTCTGGCCTTCTCAGACACCAGGCATGTTCATGCTACACCAACATACTTGCAGACAAAATACTCATACACATAAAATAATTTAAAAAATTTTAAAGTTTATAAAATCATTGTATCATGCACTCTTAGTGGGTGAATTTTATACAATTGGGAAGTCACACCTCAATAAAAATGTCCTTTAAAGATGAAATGGTGAAACAGCACAGTTCCCCGAGGGGTGCAGCGGGCCACTGCAGGTGGCGGGTGGGAGACCACAGCGGGCCACGAGGGGCAGCCAGTTCCACCACCTGAGGCTCCTGTGGGTCCCAGGTGGGTGGGAGGCTGCAGGTGAGAGACTGATCACAAGAGGAGCAGTGGTGGGTGAGAGACAGAGGTGAATAGGCATGCCATGGAGAGAAAGTGGGTATTTATTTAGTAGGTTATGGAGGGGAAAGGGAAAGGGAGAAGGGAGAATGGGGAAGAGCAGAGAGAGAGAGAAACAGAGAGGGGGAGAGGAGAGGAGAAGCTACCTTTTCAGGAGAAAGATGGAAAAGAGAAAGAGCACAGGCTGGAAACAGAAGGAAGATCTACTTGCCTAGGAGGAAGGAGGAATGGGTGGGGCTTGTTTCTTAAAGGGTGTTCTCCAAGAGCATGCCCTTGGCCCCTTTTACACTTCAAGGCAAGATTTCTTGGAACTTGATCCCCAACCTTCCATGTTTCTGAGTTTTTCTCAAAGAGGGAGTCTGTATCAGTTACCCATGGGAACACTGTAAAATATCAACATTGAAGAGCACCTCCCTCTTCACTCAGTCCATCCTACCCCAGCACTGTAGCCCCTGGGCCAGAGGAGACAGGATGCCTAGCTGGCACTGTCCTCTATTCTGTCTCTTTATGTACAGATATCAGGCCCACTTCCGTATGACAGTTGATCCACTTGGCATCAGTTAGATGTCTCAAAGCTGGGGGCTGGGACTATCTGAAAGTCATCCATTCTCAGACCCAGCACCTGGGCTGGAGGAATCCAGAATCTGGGTTCAGGAATGTCTAGGTGCAGGAACACAATGTACAACATTATGCAGTCTGCCCTGTGGCTTCTCCACTAAGGCAACATCAGAATAGCCCCCACCTTTTTCTTTACATGATGCCTCAGAGCTCCAAAGGCAAAGAGAGGAAAAACAAAGTGAGAGACAGGAGCAGGGAAAAGGGAGCTAGAGACATGAATAGGGAGGTGAGATATAGAAACAAAGGAGAGATAGAAAGACAGGATCTCTATCTATCTATCTATCTATCTATCTATCTATCTATCTATCTATCNAGAGAGAGAAGCAGAGAAGCTATCATCTTCTATGGTCTAGACTTAGAAAACACCCATGTCAGGTCTACTGTGTTCCTTTGTTTCAAACAGTTACAAGGCACCTCCCAGGACTTCCACTTCTTAAAGGAAAGGCTACAATGTCACACTATGACAACAGCTTGTGGAATGGTGTGTGTGTGTGTGTGTGTGTGTGTGTGTGTGTGTGTGTGTGTAAGTATAACCTTCCATAAACTATTTCCAGTTCCTTTCTTTCCTCAGACTTCCAGTGATCTCACTTCCATCCTTGTTCTCTGCATGTGACCTTGGTGACAATCACAAGAAACAGAAGCAGCCAGAAGAGAACTCCTACCAGCTCTTTCCATGACATCTCCCTGGTGACTGCTGCCTCTGCTCACTTATCACTCCCCCGACCCTCCTGAAACAGTGTGCAGCTCCTCCATGCTCTCAGCCAAGGGCAGCTATGGCACTGTGTCCCAGACTCCACCTCTCTTGTTCCCCTGAAGTGTGTTTACTCCAGCACTTCCCATAATTTCCCCTCTCCATCATCTCTTTCAACATATAGATGTGCCTTCAGAATTCTCCTTCCCTTCATCCCCCTTCTCCTCTCTCCTTTGCTGTTTATTAAGGGAGCTCTTCTGTTAGCCCCTACCTAGCCTGATAAGCCTCTGATTTAAAACAAAACAGAAAACCCACATTGCAAATGATAACTTGGATAATGGTATACAATAACAAAGCTACTTCAATGATCACTTGTATCTAACTGCCACCAAGCAGGCAATTACAAATGGCTAACCCTCATTTTTAACTGTTGAATTTGAACTCACCTAGAAGACCCTCCTCAGGACATATGGGTGAGAATATTTCCTGAGATGCTCAACTGAAGGGAGAAGACCCACCACAAGAGTGAGCATCCTATGAGTGTGGGGTCTTGAACGGAATAAGAGGGGATAAAGGAGTGACTAACCATGACTATCAACTTGACTGCATCTGGAATTAACTAGAAATCAAACAGCTAGACATACTTGTGAGAGATTTTTCTCCATTGGATTATTTGAGGTAGAAGACCCATCTTATATCCAGATCACCTGAGGTCAGAAGAACCATCTTAATCCGGGTCACATCTTCTGGTGGCAGCCCAAATAAAAGGATAAAGGAAGCCATTGATTTTTGTCTGCTTGTCCTCACTCTCCTTGGCAGGTTCATCCATCTCGTTCCTGAACCCATTCCTTTGGGGGTGTTAGAACCTACTTCCTTGGGATTCTGATGTAGACTGAAGACTGACTGCTCTCTAGGGCTTCCCTGGGATTCTAGCACCAGATTGGGACTGCTGAGACATTCAGTGTTAGAGACAGGACCCTTGGCCGTTGTTGGACTGCTTGGACTACAGCCTGTGTAAGCTGCTCTAATTAATCCCCCTTGATATATATTTGATTTAATATACATATTACTCTATGCTCTCAGTTATGTTCCTTTAGAGAACCTTGACTAATACAAAGAGAAAGCAGTTTAAGCACTGACATTCCTCTTTCTGTGCTTCCCAAGGCAGACACACTATGACAAGCTACCAACTTCCTGCTGTCACAGCTAGCAGCACTCTCTCTGCCTTGTATTTTATGTTACGATAGACCAGACCCTCAAATTGAGCCAAAACAAACTTTTCCTTAAGTTAATCTAATCAGACATTTTGTCACAGCAATGGGAAAAGTAGCGGATACAGAACATTGGTTCTGGGAGCAGTGTTGTGGGAAACTTGACCTTTGGGAATGGATTTGGAGAGAAATATGGAAGACCACGGAGCTACATGCTAGAGAAGCCCTAAATTGCTGTAATCCAAGATTCATGGGCCATTTGATGGGATCTCGGCAAGCTGAAAAATATGTAACTATGGACCTAGCTTAAGAAGACTCGGGAAACAAGGACACTATTGAGAAGTGGGCTAGAGGCCATTTGTGTTACATTGTGACAAATAATCTGGCTGAATTCTGTCCTGAAAAGCTGAGTGTGATTCAGTTCAAAAGGAGCAGACTACATAGTTCAGCGGAGAAAATATAAGTAGCATAGTATCAGCCTGTGTCACAGTTCCTACTCTCTGCTCTTTCTCAACTCTGTAGTGGAGGAGAGCAGAAAGAGCAACAGAAAGGGATACACACTGGGAAAATAACACAATTCAATGGTTATTCCCTGGAGGGAAGCCCAGAGAGGCCACTGCATGAGACTGTGCAGGGGAAGCCCAAGTTGCAGTGGAGACTTTGGGACACTGGAGATGCCAGGCTGGGGGATGTTTGTCAAGAAAAGCTGCAAACATGGAGTAGAGTCAGACCAAGAGAAGTGTGACGTGTGCTTTGTTCTTCTGCTTGCCAAACTGGAGGGGTGGTGTGGGACAATTCTGTATTCTGTCAATTACGATTTAAATAAACACTGATTGGCCAGTAGCCAGGCAGGAAGTAGAGGTGGGTCAATGAGAACAGGAGAATTCTGGGAAGGAGGAAGCCCATTCCTCCCCAGTCCTGTCCAGACACGGAAGAAACAAGATGTGATCTGCCCTGATGAAAAGGGTACTGAGCCATGTGGCTAACACAGATAAGAATAATAGGCTAATGTAAGTTATAAGAGTTAATAAGAAGCCTGAGCTAATGGACCAATCAGTTTATAACTAATGTAGACTCTCTGTGTGGTTTTCTTTGTGGCTAAATGGCTGTGGGACCCAGTGGGAGGACAGAAACTCAATCAACAGAGGGGCGGGGGCACTGAAGGTGTTTGGGGCCCAGATGCAGCCACTGTGAACCCTAACGGTCAGACATGGAGCTTCAGGGTACTCTGTTGGGTTTCCATCTTACTTTGGCCCAGTCTTTCATTGCTGTGACCTCCCCACCACTCCTCCATGTTGGAATGCACTGTTTATTCTGTGGCGTTGCATATTGGAAATATGCAACTTAAAATAAAGACTCACAGTTTTTTTTTTCAGTCTTTCATGTGCTTTTATTTTCTTCCTTCAACCATAATAATATGATATCCAAATTTTGTCTTAACCAGTGGGTCTGTAAACACAGGCTTATCCATCCCACTTA
This sequence comes from Alexandromys fortis, assembly GCF_014885135.2. Taxonomy (NCBI): domain Eukaryota; kingdom Metazoa; phylum Chordata; class Mammalia; order Rodentia; family Cricetidae; genus Alexandromys; species Alexandromys fortis. The sequence goes on from NW_026067977.1 coordinate 4,579,995, forward strand.
CAGACAAGGCAAATGCTGCTTCTTGAAACGGTACTACCATGGACCCTCTGGTCATCCAACCCAGGTCAGCCCCTTGCCTGGCTTTATCTTCACTGTACTGTGTGGCCACTTCATTGAATTTCATTCCAGACTTTAACTTTTCCATGGCTTCAATGATTTTGCCATGTTTTTCACATAAAATATGTCTGACCTTTACTGCACTGCCACCACCTTTAGGGCCCTGAGCCTTCTTGTCAGCAATGTCACCCCCGGAAGCGGCACCTCCTTTCCCCCCTTTTCCAGAACCACTTTTCCCCTTTGGCGGCATCTCTTAGGCTTGCGGTTGAACTCAAGACTCACAGTTTTAGGAGAAGTATTAATTCTTAGAAAAGACTTCAGAGCTTTGGAATTGTGTTGAAACTGTTAAGACCTAGGAGACTTTTAGGTGTTAAGCAAAGGCATTTTGCATGAAACGAATATGAGGCTTTAGGGTCTAGGGCTGGAATACTTTGGTTATGTGCTTGGATATCTGATGTAGGTGGGTCTTCTTTCTATGTGTTGCTTTCATTGGTTAATCAATAAAGAAACTGCTTGGCCTGATAGGTCAGAACATAGGTGGGTGGAGTAGACAGAACAGAATTCTGGGAAAAAGGGAATTGAGGCAGACGCCATGAAACTCAGGCCCAAGAAGGACGTAAGTTAGAATCTTCCAGGAAAGCCACCACCTCATGGTGCTACACACATTAGTAGAAATGGGTTAATCAAAATGTGAGAGTTAGCCAGTAAGAGGCTAGAGCTAATTGGCTAGGCAGTGTTTAAAAGACTACAATTTGTGTGTTGTTATTTCGGGTGTAAAGCTAGCTGTGCGGGATAAAAAGCAGGCCTGCTCACCTCCTCACTACAGATATTATATTGTCGGGGAACAGACTTCATCTGTGTCTGTCTCTTGACTGTGGACACAATGTATCTAGCTGCCTCTTGTTTCTGTCCCAGCTAGAGCTGTCGATGCCATGCCTTTCCCACCGTGATGGTCTCTGTTGTCAAACTGTGAGCCAGAATAAGTCATTCCTTTCTTTAAGTTGCTTTTTATTAGGTTTCTCTCTCAGCAGTGAGAAAAGCTACCAACACAGTGTTGAATGACAGCAGCTGCTGCCACGTAAGATTTTTGTATAAATGGAAGTCATAAAGACGTTGGTTATTTGTGCACAAACTGGAGAGTCTGGATGAAGGGTGATGAGTTCCATGTTCTCCAGCCTGGTGCAGGTCCAGGTGATGGACACGAAACCTTCTATATAGACCCTGAAAGAACCTTTCCCATCTCCTGAAGGTGCAGGACCAAGATTCCAGAAGTCCAAGCCCAGGGTCAAACGCTGAAGAGGACCAATTTAAGAATTTGTATCTACGAACACAAACTGTATACACTTCCAATAAGTAAACTGATTAATATGTCATATTTCTTTAAATATCTATTATACAAAGAAGCCCATAACCTTGAAGGGTTTTGTGTAAAATCAGGGCATTAATTGAGAAGAAGAGAAAGGCTGAAAATCACAACAAGAGATGGGTAGTTTCTGATGAATTTAGAGACTGTGAATCTTAAATTCTGCCAGACTTTCCTTATAGCACAAGCATCCTTTCTTCTCTGAGGGAATTAGGCTTCCCACCCTCAGTATCCATAACAAGCCCTCCTAAATTGTGTCCCTTGCGAGGGACTGCTGATTTTCAGGGGAACTTGCCCCGGCCGTGAACCACGTCCCAGGACACTGCATCACCCGTGTAGATGAGACATTTAATGATCCCCCTAGTCTCAAGACATTAAGTGACATCTCTGCTGACGGCCGAGTTGCAAGCTTGGACCTCTCTCCTGAACTCCAGCCTTGCATATTCAGCCACTCCTCTTGAAAGTCCTCCTGGGTACCCATTAGCCTCTTCAAATGAGCGTGGCAGAAGACGAACAGTTCCAGCTAGCCGTGGTGGCTCACACCTGTAATCCCAGCATTCCAGAGGCTAAAGCAGGAGGAGAGATATGAATCTGAGGCAGCTCTGTGCTACATAATGAGTTTCAAATCAGCCCAGGCTACAGAGTGAGGTGCTCAGCTCAGAGGAATAACAAAACCAAACCAAAAAACAAATAGCAACAACGACAAAACTCAAGAACGAAGCTCAGTTCCTCTAAACCCGATCCCCTTACAATTATTCCTGTGTTCCACGCTTTAGTGACAGCTCCATGACATCCTTGCCACCGCAGCCTCTTACATTCGTATCTAAAATTCTCTCAAACCTTGCCAATACTCCAGACCTTGCCACTTCTCACAGACAGCACCGCCTGGATCCCGGTCTCCATGACACCCCCACTTGTGTTGCTGGCTTGGCCTCAAACTAGTGTGTTCCTTCCAGCTTTGCCCCTCTTCACTTCTAACTCCAGCAGAGTTTGCAGAAGGCCTGTTAAAAATGCAAGCTGTGGCCTAGAGAGATGGCTCTGTGGTTGAGAGCACTGCTGCTCTTCTGGAGGGCCCAAGTTCGATTCCCAGCGCTCACATGGCTGCGCACAACTGTGTGTACCTCCAGTTCCTTGGATCAGATGCCCTCTTCTGACCTCCTTGGGCAACAGACATGTATATAGTATACAGAAGTACTTGTAGGCAAAAACAAAAATCCCATACACATAAAGTAATAAATAAATTTTAAAGAAAACATTTAAAATTCAAGTCTTATTATATCCTTTTCCCTTAAAATTTGTAATGGCTCTGGGATTCTTCTGAAACGAAATCTGGAATTCTTGCAGTGGCGTCTGTAACTTTAGATGACCTACCTCTTCTCACTCTCCATCCCACCTCTCCCTCTCTCTCTCTCTCTCTCTCTCTCTCTCTCTCTCTCTCTCTCTCTCTCTGCTCCTTTCTCTTCTTGGCCTCACTGGCTGTGGGCAGGGATTGCTTCACAGCAGGACCTCTGTCAGAATGCCCATCCCCCAGACACCCACAGCCTGGCCTCTCAGTCACTGTTCTATGAGGCCAGCCCTGGCACCCTTCTACAAGCACCCCAAATGCCCTATCCCTGACTATTGTCTTTCACAGAAGTCTTGGTCTTTTTTTTCCTCCACTACCTGATGTTGTTACCTGGGTGCTGTGGATACCTTTTGTGGATGCTTAGCCTCATTAACGAAAGAATTCAAAAACAGATTCTGAAGGAGGCTGGAAGAGCACTTTCTTAGAGTTTGGAAGGAAAGCTACAGGGCAGACAGGCAAGCTGAACAGTCTTCACAGCTGCTGGAAGGGAGGAAATGAAGAAAAGGAAGGGAGAAAGACCCGCCTTTCAAGATAAAGTCCGAGCAAGCAGGCAGGTCAGAGCTGGTCAGTGAGTGACTGTGTAACAGAGTCGGGAGAGCATTGGAGAGGGAGACTGTCTAATGGTCAGGGAAAGAGACCGTTTGCTAAGAAGCATTTCCATGGAGCACGATTAATACAAACCCAGAGACAGAAATTGGGATCAAACCTGAAGGTCAGAAAAGCAAACCAGCCAACCACGGGCTCTTACCTCTGTCTCAGTCAGAAATGGCGATCCTGCTTCCTGGAATCTCAGGATGAGACTGTGTGAGAGTTGGCTCCTCCCATTTTATATTCCTCTCTAGTGCTGGGATTAAAGGCATGCACCACCACCGCCCAGTTACTATGGCAAACTAGTGTGGCTATCGGGATTAAAGGTGCGTGTCGCCACTGCCTGGTCTGTAAGGCTGATCAGTGAGATTGTTTTACTCTCTGAATTTAAGGCAACCTTTAGTTATTAAAATTCAAATGAAATATCGTTACATTTTCAAGAATAGGAATGGGCTAATGGGTTGAGGAAAAAGTCCCCAAATTCTGGGCCAGGCAGCAAAATACCCTTTTATAGGACATTTACAGAGCACCTGCCTCCCCCCCCCCCACACACATTTGTATGCTGTGCTCTTCCCTTGGGCATGCTCTGTTCATTCCATGAAGCCCAGATTAATAAGGGCTTCCAGTCTTTCTCTGTCAACTGCTCTCATTAAGGGGATAATTATTCCTCCCATCTCCTTAGCATGCCTTTACGTCAATGAGTGTGAGGGGTGGTCGCCTGGCCTGGTGATTGACAGGTCCAGCTGGATTAGGTGTTAAGGGAGGAGACAGTTTTGTAACGGAGCAGATAAGAATGTCATGCCTCACCCTGGGAGCAGACTGAGAGCTCAGAGGAGCAGGAAGAAGTAGCTTTCCCTTAGGGGCCTCAACTTTCCCTTTCATTTGGCATTTTACATCTCAAGGAGGAATCAAAACCGATGCTTCTCTTTCTAGTATTGCCTGGCTAGAAGAAGCTGGGACCTAAAGTCAGCTGTTAGGTAGGGCTTCCTCCTCATCCCTGTTAGATCTAACATTGCCCCCTCCAGAGTGAGACTCACAAATCGTTTAGGAGCTAGGCTTTGAGTCAGTCTGCCTCCTCTGGCCAACAAGATCGTAATTGCTTTTGTGTGTGTGTGTGTGTGTTTGGTGGTGATGGAGTATCTCTGTCCTAAAATTGTCTGACTAGCTTCTCTTCCTGTACTCATCATCTCCAACAATATCTAAAACTAGGCCTGGCACATAATAGATCTTCAACAGGAAAAGGCTAATGAGCACATGAGAAACCACAAAGCAAAACAGTATACAGTGTATGCCCTGTAGCTGTGCCAGCTGTTGCTGTGAGCTGGTCCTCTTAACCACAAAGCTGGGCTTGTTTTGAGTCTTCACTCTGTTCCCTTTCTTTCACTCCCCCGTGCAAACAAAGTCCTCGGCACCTACCTTAGCTTGCCCTTTGTCGCCTTCTCTTATTCTGCTATTATTGTAGCAAGTACCAGACCAAATCCTGTCTTTTTCTTTCTTCTCCCCCCCTGCTATTCAAACGTTGCTGCCAGGGTTTTGAGATCACTAATCTGTTCATGTCAATCCCCTGCTTAAAATTCTTCCCTGGCTCCTGGACTCCATCAGGAGAAAGTTTACAGCCTCCCTCAGCACACACCTCCCCTCCAGCTCCTGCCTTCTGACCCAGCCTGCCTCTGCAGCTGAAATTCTTTCTTCCGTGCTGTGTTCCAAGCAGACAGGGGCACCCGAGGTTCCCGAAGAGCAAGGCTGTTTAAGCATCCTTGCCTCTGCATGTGCAGTTCTTTTATCTCCCACTCTCTCTCCTCGGGACCTCAGAAATCACACTCATCATTCACGTCTCATCTCGAGCATGACGGGCCCCAGAAGTCCCTCCCGACCCCTCAGTCTGCCATAGAGAACACTTCCCGTCCATGTCTCATCACAGCGCCTCATGGTCCCACAGCTTTGATAGTTTGCTCATGTTTGCCCGACTAGAGGACACAAACCTGAAGGGCGGCGGAGCTGTCACGCTGCACTTTGACCTCTGTGCCCGGCATCCAAATGAGGGGTCAGAAGAGTCTGCTGAGTGAGTGGCAGTTGTGTGAGAATGCTTGTTCAAATTTTGAAGCTGTCTGATCTGAGAGAAGAGGCAGGCTGGAAGACACCCACAAGGGGACACTGCGGCTCAACTCTCTTTGGGGTTAGCAAGTACCACTGCAGACAACATGAGGAAGGAGCTGGAGGAAGGAGCTGGGCGAATGATCGACACAGCACTGACGGGGTCAACACCCTCTGCACACTTGGTCTGGAAATATGTCTCTGCTATTTTCCCTGTGTCTGTCCCTTTCATTGTCTTTTTGTGGTCCACAAAGTCTAATGGAGAAACAAAAAATAACAGCAAAACCAACCCAGCCTGCCTTAGATGCTCTCAAAGAATCCAGGAGGAGTGGCTTGGCTCTGTGGTTGAGCTACAGTGTTAAAAGGTAGTGTATTTCCCCTGGTGATGGCAGCAAGGGCCTTTTTCAAGGAGTGAAAGACGCATCGCAGACATTCTGCTGTGGGAGGGCTGTGGATGCCCTCCGGTTCCCCTCTTCCCACACCTATTAATAAAGTTTGTGTTGTCTAGAACAACAAGGCTACCCTCCCTGCCTTCACCGAAGAGAAGGTGAAACAGTATGCACGCCTCTCTCACAAAGTCTCTTCCTTGAGCTCAAGTCTCAAAACATTTATGTTTTTTGTAGCAGAGAGATGGCCATCTCTCACAGGCGCTTGCTTCCCAAGTGCTGGATGTGGGGAGGTTTTCGGTTGGCTCTTCAGGTACAGTGAGGCGTTCTAATTGGTGGGCTAGGCCAGTGGGTGGGGGATGGAGGGGGGAAGGTGATGGGAAGACCCTGAAAACTCTTAAACCTATCTCAGTCCAAAGACACAGCCACAGTGAGTCCATAAACACACGCTCACCTGGGAGGACTTCCTGCCTTTGAAATAAGCTGTTGTGTAAGCAACCGTTGGAGTGTTTGTAATTATAACTCCCCCTGATGAATAGAAGATGCTAAAAAGACGGCAGAGGACCATTTGGCTCAGAGCGGAGTGCTAAGACTGTGCTAACAGAAAGCAGTCTGTTCAAGGAGAGGTCTTGGAGGGCACGGGCAACAAAAACAGAACAAGCAAGCAAAACGGGTAAGTGATGGAGAGAGGCAATAACAACCACCTTATAATTGCCGTGAAAAGCCAACATTGCCACATCTTGAGCTGTATGTGGGATGCTGAGGATGAGAGAGAGAACTATCAGGACAGGGTGGGCAAAGGGAAGTCGTTACAGGGGGAGCAAGCAGCAAAAAATAACATGTACCGGAAAAGCTAAGAGACGCTCACCTGCCATTTACTTTCTGTGGGTATAGATCGCGTCCATCTATAGAGCTTCTTTCCTTCAGAAATGTCAGCCGCTCATGAATATTCATCTCCACGGAGGTAGGGGAGAGTGATTTTCGACATCAAATTTTACTGCTGGAGTGTAGAGGTCAGCTCTTCCAACCGCTGCCACTTCCGGAGGTGGACGCAGAGGTCCCAGAGATGGCATTGTGAGTGTCACATTCCCAGGGAGAGCAGCTGGAACCTCTTCCCGTGATGCTTCCATGACCCTGGGATCAGGAAGACATGGTTTTCATGCCAAATGCATTGAACACTCTCACTTGGTGGAAGCCATGCTTTCTGTATCCACTGATGGAACAAATTCTACCCAGAGGCAAGAAAAGGCTGCCCTGAAGTGAGAAAGGCTCTTAAAGTATCTGCATGGTGTTTATTACAATTACACGCCGCTCGCTCGAAACTGAGCTGTGTATCAGTGAGGGCCGGGTGACTGTCTACGGCTCCTGGTACTCTGGGCTCAGATGGCAGCCCTAGTTGTGGCATTGAGTGTGTCAGGGAGAGTGAGGTCAAATTCAGCATGTAAAAGAAAACAGTTGTCAGACAGGAAGACCGGAAATCGCATATACCAAGGCCAACATGTAACCTAGCGCGAGCAAAAATATACTCACTATACCAATTATCTACAAGGGCCTCGACCACCTGGGCATGATACCATTGAGAGTCTAACCTTCTCCCTCTCTGCCCTGGCCTGCGGTTCCCTTTGAAAGAGCACCCTCTCGATAAGCTCTCTCAGCCTCTATCTCTATTCACGTGTCCTTTGTTGCATTTTCTCATTCTGGGATACAAGGAGCTGGAAATCACCTCAAGGTGCCCACTGGATTTCCATACCTGCCTGCCACGCCGTTGGTTCCCAGGCTAGAAATGGCTCCTGTGCTAAGAGGAGCTCTGAAAAAGGAAGAGAGTTGCAAGTGAAGCCAAGAAGTTTGGAAGGGATTTCTTAGGACTTTGGATAGCTTCAGGCCACAGGAGAAGGAGGAGCTCTTCTGGGAGCCCGGGCTGGGCTTTGATCTTGTCGGGATCACTGGTAGGACTCTAATAAGCAGAAAGTCCAGAACAAAGAATCCGGGGAAGAGAGAAGCTCTTTCAGCCCACAGTGGGAGAGAGACCTCATCCTCAGTGCAGAGGGAGGAGAGAAAGAAGGCCACGCCGGCCCTGGGGCTGGAGCTGGTTGGGTCCTAGAGTCTGCAGGTCACGTGTATAGGACTGCTCCGAGTGAGGTGGCAACACTGAATACCTACCGTGTGCTGGGCGCTCCGTGGAATGCTTCGCACGCATCTTCTCACTTAATCCTTAGAGTAGCAGCTCCGGGTGCCAGCCCCATCCGGAGTCGAGGAGAGAAAAGCTTAGAGAGGCCAAAACCTCAGGGGCTGGAACTGGCACCTGGAGGGAGTCTTATGCGCCGCCTCCTAGCTGCACTTTAGCGAGCAAGGATCTAGATAAGTTCCATCGAGATAATTCTCATAAACTGCTTAGTCCCCTGTCTGGTTGTGTGTAAGGCTTTATCCCACGGAGACAATGGCTTCCTATAGCTTCAGCATCATACTTCGGAAGCACAAATCGTATAAAGTATCGAAAGAATGAGGAGCTGTGACAACACTCAAGTGTGAACGCTCTTGGGATGGGATTAAAAATGAAAAACGAGGGGGCGGAGAAATGGCTTAGTGGTAAGAGCTCTTACTACTTTTGCAGAGGACCTGAGTTCAGTTCCCGGCACCCGCATCAGGTGGCTCACAACTAACTGCCTGTAACTCCAATTCCAGGGATCTAACGCCCTCGTGTATTTTTCATGGACGTATGTACACATGTGGCTGGATGGGGCTGAGCTCTCTTGGGGAGACAAAGGCATCCTGGGAACGGGCGAGCCTGGGATTTGGTTTAGTGAGGGTCTGACACATAATCGTTTCATCTCCACTAACTTTTATCTAATATTTTCCATTTTCTTGTGTCCAGGGTATAAGAGGTAATAATTGCCAGAAAATGATGTCACCGTGGAAAAAAAAATACAGCTATGGTCAGGATGCAGACAAGCTCAACTTTAACAGTCAGAAGAGGAAACGCTACACTTGGTTAATCCATTTAGAAGCCAGGTGTGTGGGGCTCTCTGAGACAGCCATTGACTAGCCCGGCTTTGAAAAGTCATGAGACACTTTGAAAGTCATTTTACGGTTGCACGTAAAAAGAAGGCCACAGTTTTGGAACCCGAGTTTTCAGAAGGTCTACGCTTTCACTTTAGAGAATTAAAACTGTGTGTTTGTATTGAAGTGGCCTTCCTTAAAATTTCAAGCAGGACCTTAAAGACGTCACGCCTGGCTGAATTTTCTCGTTCTCCAGGGAGAAACTTTCTTCCACAGAGAATGGTTTAATCCGTGAAACTGGCTGCTGCCACTCCTGTTAGAGGATGCCATTTTCTACTTAATATGATGAAATTACTGAACACATTTTGTGGAATTTGGCAATTTCTCCTGTGGAAGTTGATATTTTTTCTTGTTGGTAACTGAAAAATTATATATATATATATATATTTGTAGACAACATTCACAAAAGCAAATGCATTATTTTCAATAATTGGTTTATTTGAGGAGGCTCAGCTGGCCCGCTTTCCTGGAAATTGCTGGAAAATGAGACTGGACTGTCCTGAAAAGCTTGGGGAGGTTGGAAGTCTTGTTATTTCTGAAGGCCTCTGGTGTATACTGTTGATTCACCAGAGATCAATAGCAGGGCAGGGGTGGGGTGGGGAGAAGTTCGCTGATGTTTTCAGGTGTCATCAGCTGCAACTGTCCCAGGAATGACAACATTCGTGTGAAGAGGTTGGCACTCGGAAGCAGAAATGTATCATAATAGGGACAAATGGGTAGTAATGGCCTAAGTGGTCTGGGATGGGGATGCACCGTGAACTGGGCCGTCACACCGCCTGATCGGGTAGCAGAGTGATGAGAACAGAACATGTTTTGCATCTGTTCCCATTGGGCCCAGGAGCGGATGCTGGCTGGAGAATGTCCTGTGCTTTGTTCTCAGGACCCCAGATTTCAAATCTAGTCTCAGGTCTGGATACCTTGCAAAGCAATAGCTACTCCCGTGGCCTGCCAGCAGCCAGGAGGCGGCTGCAGACTTGAAGCCTTTCTGGCCCTGTGGCTGTGAGGAGATCCTGTAGGCCATCCATCATCTTAGCAGCTGCAGTGAGACCTCTTCTCTCTAAAGACCTAGAAGGTTAATTTTCTACATCTTGGCTGGGTCTTGGGTGCCCTGACACCTGGGAAAACATCATTTCTAGGTGTTTCTGTGAGGTTGTTTTAGGCTTCATGGACCTGGGTCGTATATAGAATTGCAGCTGCAAAGAAGTCTGGGAAACGTAGCTTAAGTTCAGGAAGACACTGGAGAAGGTCACTGGACATGGTTGCGTGCCCACGGCATCATCATGTCACGACTCTGTTGTCTACCTCCACCTATGGGAAGCCTGCGTAAGCTTCTTGTACTCCAGGCTGCTACTTTGAATTTTAAAGGTACCTTGGAGATCATTAGGTTAGCAGTTTTCAAACTCTGTTTTGCATGCTCTCAGGGCTCCTGGAGTGGTAGTGATATTCAGGGCTGCCATAGTGATCACGGAGAGAGAGAGAGATGAGGAGGGGCAGGGAATAGAAAAGGCTTCATAATGTCTCAGCTTTGATGAAGTCAAGCCAGGCATGGTGGGTCACACTCGTAATCTCAGCAACTCTCAAGAGTCTGGGGCCGAAGCATCATGAGTTCAAGGTCAAGATGGGCTACAACACAGGGAGTTCCAGGACAGTTTGGGCTGCATGGTAAGATAGGGGAGGGGACAGGAAGGATAAGGGAGAGAAAGAGACAAAGAAGGGAAGGAGGGAGGCAGGAAGGGAGGGAGGGAGGGAGGGAAGGAGAGAGAGAGAGAGAGAGAGAGAGAGAGAGAGAGAGAGAGAGAGAGAGAGACA
>NW_026067977.1:4596495-4659184 GCF_014885135.2 Alexandromys fortis
CATGGAGCACGATTAATACAAACCCAGAGACAGAAATTGGGATCAAACCTGAAGGTCAGAAAAGCAAACCAGCCAACCACGGGCTCTTACCTCTGTCTCAGTCAGAAATGGCGATCCTGCTTCCTGGAATCTCAGGATGAGACTGTGTGAGAGTTGGCTCCTCCCATTTTATATTCCTCTCTAGTGCTGGGATTAAAGGCATGCACCACCACCGCCCAGTTACTATGGCAAACTAGTGTGGCTATCGGGATTAAAGGTGCGTGTCGCCACTGCCTGGTCTGTAAGGCTGATCAGTGAGATTGTTTTACTCTCTGAATTTAAGGCAACCTTTAGTTATTAAAATTCAAATGAAATATCGTTACATTTTCAAGAATAGGAATGGGCTAATGGGTTGAGGAAAAAGTCCCCAAATTCTGGGCCAGGCAGCAAAATACCCTTTTATAGGACATTTACAGAGCACCTGCCTCCCCCCCCACACACACACACATTTGTATGCTGTGCTCTTCCCTTGGGCATGCTCTGTTCATTCCATGAAGCCCAGATTAATAAGGGCTTCCAGTCTTTCTCTGTCAACTGCTCTCATTAAGGGGATAATTATTCCTCCCATCTCCTTAGCATGCCTTTACGTCAATGAGTGTGAGGGGTGGTCGCCTGGCCTGGTGATTGACAGGTCCAGCTGGATTAGGTGTTAAGGGAGGAGACAGTTTTGTAACGGAGCAGATAAGAATGTCATGCCTCACCCTGGGAGCAGACTGAGAGCTCAGAGGAGCAGGAAGAAGTAGCTTTCCCTTAGGGGCCTCAACTTTCCCTTTCATTTGGCATTTTACATCTCAAGGAGGAATCAAAACCGATGCTTCTCTTTCTAGTATTGCCTGGCTAGAAGAAGCTGGGACCTAAAGTCAGCTGTTAGGTAGGGCTTCCTCCTCATCCCTGTTAGATCTAACATTGCCCCCTCCAGAGTGAGACTCACAAATCGTTTAGGAGCTAGGCTTTGAGTCAGTCTGCCTCCTCTGGCCAACAAGATCGTAATTGCTTTTGTGTGTGTGTGTGTGTTTTTGGTGGTGATGGAGTATCTCTGTCCTAAAATTGTCTGACTAGCTTCTCTTCCTGTTCTCATCATCTCCAACAATATCTAAAACTAGGCCTGGCACATAATAGATCTTCAACAGGAAAAGGCTAATGAGCACATGAGAAACCACAAAGCAAAACAGTATACAGTGTATGCCCTGTAGCTGTGCCAGCTGTTGCTGTGAGCTGGTCCTCTTAACCACAAAGCTGGGCTTGTTTTGAGTCTTCACTCTGTTCCCTTTCTTTCACTCCCCCGTGCAAACAAAGTCCTCGGCACCTACCTTAGCTTGCCCTTTGTCGCCTTCTCTTATTCTGCTATTATTGTAGCAAGTGCCAGACCAAATCCTGTCTTTTTCTTTCTTCTCCCCCCCTGCTATTCAAACGTTGCTGCCAGGGTTTTGAGATCACTAATCTGTTCATGTCAATCCCCTGCTTAAAATTCTTCCCTGGCTCCTGGACTCCATCAGGAGAAAGTTTACAGCCTCCCTCAGCACACACCTCCCCTCCAGCTCCTGCCTTCTGACCCAGCCTGCCTCTGCAGCTGAAATTCTTTCTTCCGTGCTGTGTTCCAAGCAGACAGGGGCACCCGAGGTTCCCGAAGAGCAAGGCTGTTTAAGCATCCTTGCCTCTGCATGTGCAGTTCTTTTATCTCCCACTCTCTCTCCTCGGGACCTCAGAAATCACACTCATCATTCACGTCTCATCTCGAGCATGACGGGCCCCAGAAGTCCCTCCCGACCCCTCAGTCTGCCATAGAGAACACTTCCCGTCCATGTCTCATCACAGCGCCTCATGGTCCCACAGCTTTGATAGTTTGCTCATGTTTGCCCGACTAGAGGACACAAACCTGAAGGGCGGCGGAGCTGTCACGCTGCACTTTGACCTCTGTGCCCGGCATCCAAATGAGGGGTCAGAAGAGTCTGCTGAGTGAGTGGCAGTTGTGTGAGAATGCTTGTTCAAATTTTGAAGCTGTCTGATCTGAGAGAAGAGGCAGGCTGGAAGACACCCACAAGGGGACACTGCGGCTCAACTCTCTTTGGGGTTAGCAAGTACCACTGCAGACAACATGAGGAAGGAGCTGGAGGAAGGAGCTGGGCGAATGATCGACACAGCACTGACGGGGTCAACACCCTCTGCACACTTGGTCTGGAAATATGTCTCTGCTATTTTCCCTGTGTCTGTCCCTTTCATTGTCTTTTTGTGGTCCACAAAGTCTAATGGAGAAACAAAAAATAACAGCAAAACCAACCCAGCCTGCCTTAGATGCTCTCAAAGAATCCAGGAGGAGTGGCTTGGCTCTGTGGTTGAGCTACAGTGTTAAAAGGTAGTGTATTTCCCCTGGTGATGGCAGCAAGGGCCTTTTTCAAGGAGTGAAAGACGCATCGCAGACATTCTGCTGTGGGAGGGCTGTGGATGCCCTCCGGTTCCCCTCTTCCCACACCTATTAATAAAGTTTGTGTTGTCTAGAACAACAAGGCTACCCTCCCTGCCTTCACCGAAGAGAAGGTGAAACAGTATGCACGCCTCTCTCACAAAGTCTCTTCCTTGAGCTCAAGTCTCAAAACATTTATGTTTTTTGTAGCAGAGAGATGGCCATCTCTCACAGGCGCTTGCTTCCCAAGTGCTGGATGTGGGGAGGTTTTCGGTTGGCTCTTCAGGTACAGTGAGGCGTTCTAATTGGTGGGCTAGGCCAGTGGGTGGGGGATGGAGGGGGGAAGGTGATGGGAAGACCCTGAAAACTCTTAAACCTATCTCAGTCCAAAGACACAGCCACAGTGAGTCCATAAACACACGCTCACCTGGGAGGACTTCCTGCCTTTGAAATAAGCTGTTGTGTAAGCAACCGTTGGAGTGTTTGTAATTATAACTCCCCCTGATGAATAGAAGATGCTAAAAAGACGGCAGAGGACCATTTGGCTCAGAGCGGAGTGCTAAGACTGTGCTAACAGAAAGCAGTCTGTTCAAGGAGAGGTCTTGGAGGGCACGGGCAACAAAAACAGAACAAGCAAGCAAAACGGGTAAGTGATGGAGAGAGGCAATAACAACCACCTTATAATTGCCGTGAAAAGCCAACATTGCCACATCTTGAGCTGTATGTGGGATGCTGAGGATGAGAGAGAGAACTATCAGGACAGGGTGGGCAAAGGGAAGTCGTTACAGGGGGAGCAAGCAGCAAAAAATAACATGTACCGGAAAAGCTAAGAGACGCTCACCTGCCATTTACTTTCTGTGGGTATAGATCGCGTCCATCTATAGAGCTTCTTTCCTTCAGAAATGTCAGCCGCTCATGAATATTCATCTCCACGGAGGTAGGGGAGAGTGATTTTCGACATCAAATTTTACTGCTGGAGTGTAGAGGTCAGCTCTTCCAACCGCTGCCACTTCCGGAGGTGGACGCAGAGGTCCCAGAGATGGCATTGTGAGTGTCACATTCCCAGGGAGAGCAGCTGGAACCTCTTCCCGTGATGCTTCCATGACCCTGGGATCAGGAAGACATGGTTTTCATGCCAAATGCATTGAACACTCTCACTTGGTGGAAGCCATGCTTTCTGTATCCACTGATGGAACAAATTCTACCCAGAGGCAAGAAAAGGCTGCCCTGAAGTGAGAAAGGCTCTTAAAGTATCTGCATGGTGTTTATTACAATTACACGCCGCTCGCTCGAAACTGAGCTGTGTATCAGTGAGGGCCGGGTGACTGTCTACGGCTCCTGGTACTCTGGGCTCAGATGGCAGCCCTAGTTGTGGCATTGAGTGTGTCAGGGAGAGTGAGGTCAAATTCAGCATGTAAAAGAAAACAGTTGTCAGACAGGAAGACCGGAAATCGCATATACCAAGGCCAACATGTAACCTAGCGCGAGCAAAAATATACTCACTATACCAATTATCTACAAGGGCCTCGACCACCTGGGCATGATACCATTGAGAGTCTAACCTTCTCCCTCTCTGCCCTGGCCTGCGGTTCCCTTTGAAAGAGCACCCTCTCGATAAGCTCTCTCAGCCTCTATCTCTATTCACGTGTCCTTTGTTGCATTTTCTCATTCTGGGATACAAGGAGCTGGAAATCACCTCAAGGTGCCCACTGGATTTCCATACCTGCCTGCCACGCCGTTGGTTCCCAGGCTAGAAATGGCTCCTGTGCTAAGAGGAGCTCTGAAAAAGGAAGAGAGTTGCAAGTGAAGCCAAGAAGTTTGGAAGGGATTTCTTAGGACTTTGGATAGCTTCAGGCCACAGGAGAAGGAGGAGCTCTTCTGGGAGCCCGGGCTGGGCTTTGATCTTGTCGGGATCACTGGTAGGACTCTAATAAGCAGAAAGTCCAGAACAAAGAATCCGGGGAAGAGAGAAGCTCTTTCAGCCCACAGTGGGAGAGAGACCTCATCCTCAGTGCAGAGGGAGGAGAGAAAGAAGGCCACGCCGGCCCTGGGGCTGGAGCTGGTTGGGTCCTAGAGTCTGCAGGTCACGTGTATAGGACTGCTCCGAGTGAGGTGGCAACACTGAATACCTACCGTGTGCTGGGCGCTCCGTGGAATGCTTCGCACGCATCTTCTCACTTAATCCTTAGAGTAGCAGCTCCGGGTGCCAGCCCCATCCGGAGTCGAGGAGAGAAAAGCTTAGAGAGGCCAAAACCTCAGGGGCTGGAACTGGCACCTGGAGGGAGTCTTATGCGCCGCCTCCTAGCTGCACTTTAGCGAGCAAGGATCTAGATAAGTTCCATCGAGATAATTCTCATAAACTGCTTAGTCCCCTGTCTGGTTGTGTGTAAGGCTTTATCCCACGGAGACAATGGCTTCCTATAGCTTCAGCATCATACTTCGGAAGCACAAATCGTATAAAGTATCGAAAGAATGAGGAGCTGTGACAACACTCAAGTGTGAACGCTCTTGGGATGGGATTAAAAATGAAAAACGAGG
This sequence comes from Alexandromys fortis, assembly GCF_014885135.2. Taxonomy (NCBI): domain Eukaryota; kingdom Metazoa; phylum Chordata; class Mammalia; order Rodentia; family Cricetidae; genus Alexandromys; species Alexandromys fortis. The sequence goes on from NW_026067977.1 coordinate 4,601,474, forward strand.
GGGCGGAGAAATGGCTTAGTGGTAAGAGCTCTTACTACTTTTGCAGAGGACCTGAGTTCAGTTCCCGGCACCCGCATCAGGTGGCTCACAACTAACTGCCTGTAACTCCAATTCCAGGGATCTAACGCCCTCGTGTATTTTTCATGGACGTATGTACACATGTGGCTGGATGGGGCTGAGCTCTCTTGGGGAGACAAAGGCATCCTGGGAACGGGCGAGCCTGGGATTTGGTTTAGTGAGGGTCTGACACATAATCGTTTCATCTCCACTAACTTTTATCTAATATTTTCCATTTTCTTGTGTCCAGGGTATAAGAGGTAATAATTGCCAGAAAATGATGTCACCGTGGAAAAAAAAATACAGCTATGGTCAGGATGCAGACAAGCTCAACTTTAACAGTCAGAAGAGGAAACGCTACACTTGGTTAATCCATTTAGAAGCCAGGTGTGTGGGGCTCTCTGAGACAGCCATTGACTAGCCCGGCTTTGAAAAGTCATGAGACACTTTGAAAGTCATTTTACGGTTGCACGTAAAAAGAAGGCCACAGTTTTGGAACCCGAGTTTTCAGAAGGTCTACGCTTTCACTTTAGAGAATTAAAACTGTGTGTTTGTATTGAAGTGGCCTTCCTTAAAATTTCAAGCAGGACCTTAAAGACGTCACGCCTGGCTGAATTTTCTCGTTCTCCAGGGAGAAACTTTCTTCCACAGAGAATGGTTTAATCCGTGAAACTGGCTGCTGCCACTCCTGTTAGAGGATGCCATTTTCTACTTAATATGATGAAATTACTGAACACATTTTGTGGAATTTGGCAATTTCTCCTGTGGAAGTTGATATTTTTTCTTGTTGGTAACTGAAAAATTATATATATATATATATATTTGTAGACAACATTCACAAAAGCAAATGCATTATTTTCAATAATTGGTTTATTTGAGGAGGCTCAGCTGGCCCGCTTTCCTGGAAATTGCTGGAAAATGAGACTGGACTGTCCTGAAAAGCTTGGGGAGGTTGGAAGTCTTGTTATTTCTGAAGGCCTCTGGTGTATACTGTTGATTCACCAGAGATCAATAGCAGGGCAGGGGTGGGGTGGGGAGAAGTTCGCTGATGTTTTCAGGTGTCATCAGCTGCAACTGTCCCAGGAATGACAACATTCGTGTGAAGAGGTTGGCACTCGGAAGCAGAAATGTATCATAATAGGGACAAATGGGTAGTAATGGCCTAAGTGGTCTGGGATGGGGATGCACCGTGAACTGGGCCGTCACACCGCCTGATCGGGTAGCAGAGTGATGAGAACAGAACATGTTTTGCATCTGTTCCCATTGGGCCCAGGAGCGGATGCTGGCTGGAGAATGTCCTGTGCTTTGTTCTCAGGACCCCAGATTTCAAATCTAGTCTCAGGTCTGGATACCTTGCAAAGCAATAGCTACTCCCGTGGCCTGCCAGCAGCCAGGAGGCGGCTGCAGACTTGAAGCCTTTCTGGCCCTGTGGCTGTGAGGAGATCCTGTAGGCCATCCATCATCTTAGCAGCTGCAGTGAGACCTCTTCTCTCTAAAGACCTAGAAGGTTAATTTTCTACATCTTGGCTGGGTCTTGGGTGCCCTGACACCTGGGAAAACATCATTTCTAGGTGTTTCTGTGAGGTTGTTTTAGGCTTCATGGACCTGGGTCGTATATAGAATTGCAGCTGCAAAGAAGTCTGGGAAACGTAGCTTAAGTTCAGGAAGACACTGGAGAAGGTCACTGGACATGGTTGCGTGCCCACGGCATCATCATGTCACGACTCTGTTGTCTACCTCCACCTATGGGAAGCCTGCGTAAGCTTCTTGTACTCCAGGCTGCTACTTTGAATTTTAAAGGTACCTTGGAGATCATTAGGTTAGCAGTTTTCAAACTCTGTTTTGCATGCTCTCAGGGCTCCTGGAGTGGTAGTGATATTCAGGGCTGCCATAGTGATCACGGAGAGAGAGAGAGATGAGGAGGGGCAGGGAATAGAAAAGGCTTCATAATGTCTCAGCTTTGATGAAGTCAAGCCAGGCATGGTGGGTCACACTCGTAATCTCAGCAACTCTCAAGAGTCTGGGGCCGAAGCATCATGAGTTCAAGGTCAAGATGGGCTACAACACAGGGAGTTCCAGGACAGTTTGGGCTGCATGGTAAGATAGGGGAGGGGACAGGAAGGATAAGGGAGAGAAAGAGACAAAGAAGGGAAGGAGGGAGGCAGGAAGGGAGGGAGGGAGGGAGGGAAAGAGAGAGAGAGAGAGAGAGAGAGAGAGAGAGAGAGAGAGAGAGAGAGGAACTCAGTCATGCAGAAACTTTGTCCTGGGTCTTAGAACCAGTTGTTGATAAAAATGAGACCAAAACAGAGAATTCTAGAATGTGTTCCTGCTTCCGCTGCACTGTGATGTCTAAGGGTACACGCTTAACAATGTGATGATGGAGGGATTTCTGGGTTCAGCATAGTTGGTGTCGTTCCCCAGGTTTAGCTTGACCACTGCCATAGAGACCTCTGCCTCGACCCACCAGACACATTACTGGTGGCTTTGGGCTTGGGCCTCTTATCCAGAGAGTTGAAAATAAGGGTTCACACAGACTTGCAAAAGAAACAAAGATAATTTTCTGAGTGAAGCAAAAGCACAGATTATAGAGGGTTATGCGGTCAAGTTTGAGAGCGGCCACAGCCATGAGAATACTCAAGGGCCCCAGGCTATGGCTTGGGTTCTCTTTCTCTGAGATCTGGTTCCTAAAGGGCATAGCTGGGATTGTTCTCTGTTTTAATTGATAGTTTAAACCAGAAAATTGTTTTTCCTACTGTGCTTGTCCTTTCCCACAATGCATCTGATTTTAATCCTATGCATGCCCAATTATGCATTGGCATAAAATGGCAAACAGAAGGGTCTCCCTAAAAGTTCTCTCAGAGGACACGGTTTTCCTTATAGCATCCACCTAAAACCAGGAGTGAGTGGGAACTGTGCTGGGCTCCCTTTAGCAGCCAAGAATCTCTGGCCAAAGCACTGCGTTGGTGAGACCTGAGAGGCTGGGACAGGGTGGGAGGAAGGGAGAAAGGACTGTTTTCTTTCTCTTTTCTCAGTCCATGTTGCCAGTGCTCACCAAACAAGCAGCTGCTGCTGCCCACATCTGCCCACATACCAGAAACCTCTGTCTCGCTTCTACCTTCTTTGCCAAGCTTTGCTGAGACTGACCACATTCATCTGAATATTTTCCCAGATTGGTGATTCTTTCTCTCTCCAAAGCTGGCCCAGGGCTTCTGCCCTTAACTATTGGTCTCAGGGTCAGGAGGTTACTTTGAAAAGAGGGTACAGCTTTTAAAAGTTCTCCCTGTAGGTGGAGTTTTCCTGTCTGCAACTGCTCTCAAATAAACACACTGAGGCTTATATTAATTGAAAATGCTCAGCCAATAGCTCAGGCTTATTACTAGCTAACTCTTACATTTTAAATTAACCCATGATGTGTTCTTGGACTCGGTTTGCCACTATTTATTGAGTCTTTTGGCATCAATGTTCATGAGTGACATTGGTCTATAATTCTCTTTCTTAGTAATGTGGTTTGGGTATTAAGGTAACTGTTGGCTCATAAAAAGAGTTTGGCAGTGTTCCTTCCATTTCTATTGTGTGGAACAATTTGAGGAGTATTGGTATTAGTTCTTTGAAAATCTTGTAGAATTCTGCACTGAAACTATCTGGTCCTGGGCTTTTTTTGGTTGGGAGATTTTTTGATGACAGTTTCTATTTACTTAGTGGTTATAGATATATCTAATTTGTTTATCTGGTCATGATTTAATTTTGGTAAGTGATATTTATCCAGAAATTTGTCCATTTCCTTTAAGTTTTCCAATTTTGTGGAGTACAGGTTTTTGAAGTATAACCTAATGATTCTCTGGACTTCCTCCTTTTCTGTTGTTATGTCCCCCTTTTCATTTCTGATTTTGCTAATTTGGATATTCTCTCTCTGCCTTTTGGTTAGTTTAGATAAAGGTTTGTCTATTTTTATTGATTTTCTTGAAGAACCAACTCTTTGTCTAATTCTGATTCTTTGTTTTGTTTTCTTTCAGCTCTCAACTTGATTATTTTCTGTTATGTAGACCTCCTGGGTAAGTTTGCTTCCTTTTGTTCTAGAGTTTTCAGGTGTGCTGTTAACTCCTTAGTGTGGGATTTTTCCAGCTTCTTTATGTAGTCATTTAGTGCTATGAACTTTCATCTTGATACTGCTTTCATTGTGTCCCATAAGTTTGGGTATGCTATGTGGTCATTTTTGTTGAATTTTAGGAAGTCTTTAATTTCTTTCTTTATTTCTTCTTTGACCCATTGGTGATTCAGGTGAGCATTGTTCAATTTCCATGGAGGACTGATCTCCAAACTATACCAAAAAAACTTCAAGAAACTTGACATCAAAAGAACAAATAGTCCAATTAAAAATGGGGTACAGACCTAAACAAAGAACTCTCAACAGGCAAATCTCAAATGACTGAAAGACCCGTAAGGATATGCTCAACATTCTTAGCCATCAGAGAAATGCAAGTCGAAACAACTCTGAGATTCCGTCTTATACCTGTCAGAATAACCAAGATAAAAAACACTGAATTCTGTAAAGGGTCTGGGGTAAGGGGGAATGCTCCTTCATTGCTGGTGCGAGTGCACACTTGTATAGCCACTTTGGAAATTAGTATGGTGATTTCTCAGAAAATTAGGAAACAATCTACCTCAAGACCCAGCAATACCACTTTGGGGTATATACCCAAAGGATGCTCAATCACACCACAAGGAAATGAGCTCAACTATGTTTATAGCAGCATTATTTGTAATAGCCAGAACCTGGAAACAACCTAGATGCCCTTCAACGAAGAATGGATAAAGAAAACAAACATGGTACATTTACACAATGGAATACTACACAGCAGTAGAAAAAAATAATGACATTTAAAAATTTGTGGGCAAATAGATGAATCTAGAAAAAAACCATATTCAGTGAGGTAACCCAGACCCAGAAAGACAAAAACCAATAAGACAAAACAACAAAAACAAACAAAGCAAAAAGAAACCAAAAATTCATAAAATACCACTGATTTCACTTTGTGTTGGGCAACTCCTCCTGGGAGTGGGACCTGCCTGAGGTGTGGTTGATACACCCAGTGAACTGTGTTGGAGAAAACTGACTTTCCTGCACCAGTGGTTATCAAATGCAGATAGCTTTTCAGTTCGGGATTGGAGCCTGCGTCTGCTTGTCCCTCTTCCTGCTGGGACTCCATCTGGCTTGAACCAGTGCAGGCCTTGCTCACGCTTCCAAGGTCTCTGTGAGTTCATATGTGCACCAGTCCACAGGGCTACTTTTAAATGTAAGTCTCAACAAGGTTCACCATTTGACCTTTTTGGTTCACAGGGTCCCTTTCAGTGGTGAAGTTTGATGTCTTTCTGATGTAAATTCTCTAAATTGTTTCTAACAGTGCTCTCTGGTTAAATGCAGTCATGCTATATGTTCTTTGAGACACTTGCTAGAGCTACTGAATGTTGATCCCAGGTGTTGTGAATGTGTCCTTTTGTCTGCTGGTACAGCTGTTACTATGTGTCTTAGATTTGGTAGGTTTGTTCTGTATGCCGCCTTTAGGTGTGTGTTATGTGGTATGTCTGTATATCATTATTCACAGTGGTCTATATTTTTGATAAAATATAGTAGGTGAACATACATGTAAACTTACTCCAAATTCTTTTGAATTAGGAAAACTAAAACAAATCTAACAACTCACTAATTAATGAATTAATTTTACGGGTGCAGGTATTTTCCCTGCATGTATGTCTGTGCACCACTTGTGTGCCTGGTGCTCAAGGAGAACAGAAGTGGGCAGTGACTCCACTGGCCAGATGGTTGTGAGCCACCATATGGGTATTGGGAATAGAACCCAGGTCCTCAGTATGAGCAGCCAGTGCCCTTAATCACTGAGCCATCTTTCTGAAGCTGTTGACTGAAAAAATAGAAATGTCTCCAAACTGATAACACATTGTATCTGTGCCATTGTTAGGTATTTAAAATAGTGTCCATGTTTTCTGACTTTCAAATACAACTTTCTGGGTTTTCACTAAAATAATGAGTTATTGACCTGCTCTTGGCAATGTTAACAATAATTAGCTCACGAAATAAAGATTTCAGATTTTATGTTTTATCAAGATAATTGCTTATGTTTCTACTACATTTAACTACTTAGGAGACTCTGGGCAGAGTCAAGATTTACTAACAAGTGTGCTTTTGTAAGCTTTATCTAAGCACCACACAACAGCTAAATTTTAAGCCACCAGTCATCCTTCAAGGCTGGTATGATCTGATTTTCAACAACCATATCTGTAGGCCAGATCAGTGAAGTAAAGGGCTAAGAGAACAGCGGTATTTTGAGCCCACCTTAAGAGCCTCCAAGTACTAGAGGTTGAAGAGATGCCTCTAAAAAGAGGGGGAGTTCACAGCTCTGATAAGTTACCTGTCCTGTAGTTCAGTGAGGCTATGGAGACCCCAATGGTTGGACATTGACCAAGATACATTTGCAAAGAGGAGCATCATCACAGTGAAAATGTCCTCGGTGCTTACACAGAAGCCACGTGGTAAATAAGACCAACCCATTCCAGCAGACAATACAATTGGCAGGGGAAAATGAGAGGAGCCGAGGGACTCTTCTGAAGTCCCTAAAAATATCCTCTAGGGAGCTTCACTGACCTCGATGGCACGAAGGGGTTCATTCTGACCAAATACATCGTCTTAAATACCCAGTAGGAAAATACAGCCGAAGAGAGAACTAATTAGTAACATTACAGGACTGATCTGGACCAATCCCCAGCCAAAAGTCCCTGCTCCCGCCAGGAAAGCGGCGCTCTTAAGTACCCACAAAGGCTGTTTATTCCAGTAACCAGCTTTAGCCAATTGAGAAAGGACCCCAGGGTATCTCTTGACAACTGGTACACATCAATTGGCCATATCTAAATTCGCCTCCTATTTTGATTCTCGCTTGCCTCACGGGGAAGGCAAGCACCTGTTACGGTGTGGAAGCTTGCCTTCTTTTTATCATCCCCCAATGAATACCACTTTTGCTTCACACCAAGCCTGATGCTTTATCCTTACTGCCGGTGTCTCTAACCACGAATCAGGTGAGAGCAGCAACGGCTGTTCCCTCTCTCTTCTCAGTCTAATCAGATTACTTATTTTACCCGACCTCCTTGTTCCCTGATTCCTTCAATGGCTAATCAGATTCACTTCTTCCCAGATTAAACAGATTCAGCTTCAAATAATCATAAACATGTTTAAAGAAAGTCGAAGTCAGGATCCTATTCAAAGCCTGCTCATCTGAGCTCAAACTGTTCTACGCACCCTGTTCTACAGGGCGCCTTACATCTGGGCTTATGCCTGCCTCCCAGCCAACTGAACAAGAACATGTACCTTGACCTCCACTAGCCCCCAAAGCACATTCAATCAAGACTTCCTACTCCTGTGGTTTTCACCCATTGGTGAAGTTTGTTTCTTCTCGAGATCAATGGTCCATCTCCAGGCAATGCCTTGATGGAGCATTCCTCTTCTACTGCTAGAAATCCCACTTTCCTAAAACCCCTTGGACCGAGCGACATGGCCTTTTACTGAGTTGGTCCTAGTATGGCTGCCTCTTTCAAGCACTGCCTGGGGCATATATAACGACACAGATAACGATGTAAGTTGGGCTGGTGTATAATTCCTGCTCAGAGTGAAGAAACTGCTACAGAAGAGGTCTCTCAAGATTAGTGTGCTAGTTCGTGTTCCGTCAACTTAATACAAGCAGAGTCTGGGAGCGGGGAACCTCAGTTGAGAAAATTCCTCCATCAGACCCATCTATAGGCAAATCCGTGGGACATTTTCTTGATCGGTGATTGATGTGGAAAGGCACAGTTCAACTCTGGGTAAGTGGTCCCGGATGGTACAAGAAAACAGGCTGAACAAGACACAGGGAGCAAGCCTGTGTTCCTCCGTGGCCTCGGTTTCAGTCTCTGCTTCCAGATCCCGGCCCGGAGTTTTTGCCCTGATCTCCCTTCATGATGGATTGAAATAAACCCTTTCTTACCCAAAGTTGCTTTAGATCATTGTCTGTTGAAATAGGAGCGGCGGGGCTGCGTCCCCAACACCCCAGCCGCTTGGCTAGCTTATGCCCGAAATAACAACACACAAAATGTATTCATTTAACTGCTTGACCCATTTCTATCTAGCCTCTTCTAGGCTAACTCTCGCACCTGGACTAGCCCATTTCTAGTAATGTGTGTAAGCACCCCAAGGTGCGCTTACCAAGATAAGTCCATTGTGGGTTGGAGCTGCCTGGGAAAGCTGAGCATGGTGTCTCTGCTACAGATAGCAGAGCTGTCGGGTCTGTCCGGGAGCAGAGCAGAGTCTGACCTCACTTCCTCTTCCACCCAGCATCCTATTCTGTTTTCTCCTCCCCCCTATGTTCTAAGCTATGAGGCCAAGCAGTTGGTTTATTATAATTAACCAATTACCTTCCTCCATCAATTGTCTTTATTACAGCAGCAGAAAGCAAACTGGGACAATGAGGTTTGTTGTTTTGCCAGTGGAGAATGTGGAGTCAAGGGTATGACTGAGAGATCAGGAAGCCAACAGGGTCCCTTAACGTAAACCTGAATCCCCCAAACACATAGCTGGGTCTCCCTGCTGCCTCAGTGGTGGGATAGTTGGCTAGTCAAAATTAGCCACAATCCCATAGGGCTGCTCTCATTTGCATAGTGAAAATCGCATGTATAGTGTCTCACCACCCAGGACTGAACACCAACCAATCAGAACCACCCTCGGTTGCATGCTGGGAAACTGAACACAAAGTGGCTTACCACAATGAATTGAGGACTCATAGATGGAGACCCCTGTAGGTGCACCACCACGTGTTTGCTGTGTTCTCTGAGGAATAGTATGCATGCTTACTGTGCTCTCTGAGGAATACTATACATGCTTACTTGCTTTCTTTATTTTTCTCTCTTTTTTCTGATATGCTTGGTTGCCATTTAATCTTTTATTTTTAAGCCCTTTTATAAATTGGGATATTTAAGGTCTTTGATTGTTTGTTTGGTTTTGTTGTTGCTCTTATTTTTTGTTTTAAAACAGGGTCTTACACTGAAGCTCAGGCTGGCATTAAACTCAGACAATTCTCCTGCCCCATCCTCTTAAGTATTAGATTCAACATGACTAGTGAGATGGTTTGTTTTTTTTTTTAATTACACATTTTGTTTACAAATGGTATTCAACAAAAAGACCTTCTCTTGACGCCCTAGTTCCTTTCATCAGCATAACTATGGTGAAGAGAAACATTGTGTACTTGACAGTACTTTAGTCTTACACACACACACACACACACACACACACACCACACATATAGAGGGGGTCTTAATTTTGTGCTATTTTGGGATGGGGCCTTTAGGAAGTAATTAGAATTAGACAAGCTTTCCAAGGGCCTCTGTGAATGAATACTGGTAACATCATGAGACAGACCAGAGAGGAAGTTCACCATTGAGCTCTGTCTGTCCCACAGAAGGCTGCACCACCTCAGGACTTGGCCAGTATGAAGGTCCTTGCTTACCCCCTCAATTGTCCCGAGTTATTAGTGACAAGAAAAGGGTCACAAATGCATTTTAACCAATGGTAACAGGAATTCACCTCACAAAGTGGTGAAATCACTCAATTTATTTGCACCAACAGTGTGTGAAAGAGCTACTTCAGCTCACCACTCCAATCCCCAAATTATTTTAATGGCTTATTAGTTCACCATAACTTCTTTACTAAGGCCTCATTATTGAACATGTAGGCCATGACTTTTCTATTTCCACAGTGAACATCCTGGTAGAGACATTTTTTCCCTCATTTCTGATTATTTCCTAAGGGCAAATTCCTGGAAGTAGAATTTCTGACTCACAGACCTTGCCCATTTTAAAGACTTTTGAATATGTAATGCTGAATTATTCCTTAGAAAAAAGTTATTCAATACTATACTCAGATGAAGAATGAAAAACATTATGGAAATTTCAAATATGTACAAGAGAATAGAGCCTATGACAACTCCCCCTTACATAACCATCACTTAGATTTAATACTTTATAGGCAGAGTCTTTCTCTTACTTCTCCCCCATTTGGTTGAGTTGTGTTGAATCAGATCCAAAGTGTCAGAGGTATTTTTAATATTTTTCCTTTGAGAAGGAAAGTATTCAGACCAATAAAAGCTTCCAATTCAGAGAGGCCTGGTGGAATCACTTGAACTGACGTCCCAAGTGTTCGGGTCATGGGAGAGCCACACCAAGGCGCACAGAGACCAGTAGGAAGCCATGATGGTCTACTTTCTTCACTGCCCCGTGGGAGCCAATAGTTCTACAGGAAGAGATCACTGCAACCCTGCTCCTGAGGGTTCGCAGGCCTTATCTGAGCCCCCGTATTCCCCACTTGCACATCATTCTTCATCTCAATCAGAGGCTCCTGCGTGTGTAAATATTGTGATTCGTGTGTGCAGTGATGGCTTTCGGGCAATTCGGTTTTTCTCTGACTTCTGCTTACACTCCTCAGGCTGACTGAATTTTGTGTTACCAGCTGACATGGTGTGGCATCAGCGAGTCAGCACGGTCTTGGGATGGGAATGCCAACAGTTTCCTCTCACAGGAAAGTCCAGCCAGTACAATAACGGCCGGCCCGGACTCTTGCTCCCTCCCCAGGCATTTGCATAGGCCTGTGCCGGTAGTGGCCCGCACTATAGTGGAGGTGAGGCTCTGAGGGGAAGTAGGGGTCATTGAAGGCCCAAGTCAGTCAGTTTGCAGAGAAAGAGCAGGAAGCAATCTGGCTTCTAGACCAGAATGGTAAGTGGATGGCTGGGGAGTCCTCAAAGTTGATTTCCTAATAGCGGATTCAAGAGTTCACTGTAGTCAACCCAGGTAACTGCCCCAGCTCCAGGGCTCATCAGTGCTGCTTTAAATGACATGGGACAGTGTCTGTGACCTCAGAGTGCAGTGAGGTTGAGGTGAACGGGGCTGGGGCGGAATCTCAACTCTGGACAAGTTGCTTGTTCATTCATTCACTGACTCCAGGAAAGTGAGGTGGATGCCTACTGCATGCCAGATGCTGTGTCTGGCACCAACTCTGTGGCAAGCAAGGCACCACTGCTGTCTCAAGAAGCATTTATAACCTGGGACTGGGCAAATGGCTCAGTGTGTAGGAGCACTCAGCGGGTAGGAGCACTCAGCGGATAGGAGCACTCAGCGGGTAGGAGCACTCAGTGTGTAGGAGCACTCAGCGGGTAGGAGCCCTCAGCGGGTAGGAGCACTCAGCGGGTAGGAGCAAATATGAAGACCATCACGTTTTAAAAGCTTGGTGCAGTTGATCATGTCTGTAACCTCAAAGCTGGGGGTGGGGCAGAGACAGGGGGATTGCTGGGACTTGCTGGTTAGCCAGTCTAGCTGGGGGAAAATAAAAGAGGGAGGCAGTGGGATGACTGGGCAGGTGAAGGCACCTGCTGCTAAGTCTGAGGACCTGAACTGAATCTCGGTAACCCACGTGGTAGAAGGAGAGACCTGTCAAGCTTTCCTCTCGCTGTGGCAAGCTGGTATCCACCTCCAACCTGACATGAATGCGTTAATAAATGTATTTTAAAATGTTGAAAACCCACAAAAGATTCAATGAAAGACACTGTCTCAAGGGTATAAGAGAGTGTTAAAGCTGGACACCAATGTCCTCCTCTGGCCTCTGTGTATTTGCACACGAGTGCTCATGCGCGCGCGCGCGCGCGCACACACACACACACACACACACACACACGCAAGCACGCTAATGGAAGTCATGCAATTCTGTGATAAGAGTAAGGACAGAACAACAAAGGAACAAGCAGGAGAAAGGTCAGGGTCTTCTAAGGGGAAGCAGCTTTTTAGGGAAAATCAATCGATAGGAGTCACCCAATCATGGTTAGGCTGCTGTCAGTGGGCCCTTCACTTGTGAGAGTGAGGGCTCCAGGCAGAGGAAACAGCCTCCAGAAGCTCCTGGAAAGAAAGGGGGCACCCTTTGAATTAAATCGGTCAGCTGTGTTGGGTGCCAGGGACCAGAGAGGCAGTGGATACGGAGCTAGATCGTAAATGACATTAGGGCAGATGCTGACAGGTCAGAGAACTGTAGGGTTTCAAACCAGGCAGCAGGAGGACCTATCTGGTGACAAGAATGATGTCCCTGGTTGCACTCTGGAATGGGCAGAGGGTGATCCATCAGGATGCAGTTACAGTAAGTAGGTGGCCTGGCTCAGAGAGGTGGGGGTGGTCAGGTAAAGATGTAACTGGGCTCCTTCTCAGGGAAATAGACAAAGGACCCAGGGATAACCAGAGGATCAAGCACAGGACACAGCTCGTAGCTGAGGCGAAGCTAAAGGAGCATGTGGGCAACTGTGCAAATGTGTGGGAACTCAGAAGGATAGTGGTGCCTGATGGAGTAAGATCATAAAAGCCACGTGAGCAGAGGTTACTGCCCCGGAGAATGGTTAGTGAGGAAAAAAATGCCTTCACCTGCGGAGGGGCTGAGGTGAGAAATGAAAACAGTGAGCAGGCTGCCATGCCTTGAGCTAAGGTGGATGCCAGGGCCCTTCCCTTCCCATGCAGATGGTGTGGTGACCCCGGTGTCAAGCTCAGCCTCCTACCTGGCCTCTCCCTCCTCATTGCTTCTCTGACTTAATGCCAGCTGTGACAACCCCAACCTGCCCACCCTCCTATCTGTGCCCCCCAAATGAAAGTATGTTGTCCTGACCTGTAGCCATAGTGTTTAGGCTTTTCCTAACCGGGCGGGACCTCAGGGGTGAATATTAAAGCCATAGCTTGCTTCATGAAACCTCCGAGAGGAATCTGGTCGGGGAACTCCAGAAAATCATTTCTCAGCCATCTGTCTTCCCTGGAATGGCAGCCAGAGACCGCTCACCAAGTCATGTGTGGCAGCCGATTGGAAAGGGGCCTAAGCCAAGGTGCCAGGGTGCCTGCATTCTGTTTGGTGATGGCAGTAGGCTGGCAGGCTGTTCCTGGGTCAAAGGGACCAGATGATTTAAGGACCTAAACCTTCCCAGATGTTCAATGATGGAACTTACCTTCCATCTGACAGTGTTGGCTCACTGGCCAAGTCCTGACTGGGGTTGGGGGTGGGAGGCGGGGGCAGACTCTTCTGATGTATTTTTTGTTTGTTTGTTTTGATTTAGCATAATAGTAGTTAGAGAAAATCAGACTCAGGTTACCTAAAATAGACTCTTCCCCAACTCTCTGAGATTCTTTTCTGCCCAGGTGCCCTTGGGCTGGCAAGCAGGAACTAAACTCCTCAGCCACTCTGGCAAAAGCAGCTGGCCTGGGGAAGCTTCAGTCCTGTGAGCTATGTTGAGCCTTCAAGCCGGGAGAGGGAAGCAGAGCAAACAGGCCCGTCTCCAGGAGAGGCAGGGTTGGCCATGTGGGGAGAACCATTGGACATCCCTCTCACCATCCAGGTGCAGCAGCCCTGCCTGTTTTCCTGAGGTAGCACAGGCTGGAACTGAGCAGGCGGGCAGGCAGGCAGGCAGGCAGGCAGGCAGGCAGGCAGGCAGGCAGGCTCCCTTTACTTCCTGGAGATATTGCCAGGCAATTGTGACTGAGTTAGAACTTGGTTTTTTGCCAGAATCCTCCTGTCCTCATCAAACTGCACAGAACAAGAATTTTTGTCATCAGGAAAAGGGAACAAACAAGCAACAAAACAAACAAAAAACAAGAAAGCAAAAGCAAAAGCTAGGGTTCCATGGGTCTCTACTCTCTTGCCACACTCCCCTCATCAGGCTGAAATCCCCAGAGGCATTGAGGGCAGAGAGTGGTAAGGGGGTTTTCGTGGTGGTGGAGGGAGGGTGCCTTAGTTAGGGTTTCTATTGCTGCTACGAAACCCTGTGACCAAAGCAGCAGGAGGAAGAAAGGGTAATTGCCTTACACTTCCCCCTCACTGTCCATCACTGCAGGAAGTCAAGACAGGAACTCAAGCAGGGCAGGAACCTGAAGGCAGGAGCTGATGCAGGGGCCATGGAGGAGTGCTGCTTACTGGCTTGCTTCCCATGGCTTGTTCAGTCTGCTTTTTTATGGAACCCATAACCACCAGCCCGAGGTCAACCCCACCAACAATGGGCTGGGCTCTCCCCTGTTATGGAATAATCTTTTTGTGCGCTGTGAAGATGTGTTGCTCTTATTGGTTTAATAAAGACTTAAATGATCAAAAGCTAGGCAGGAAGAGGTTAGGCAGGGTTTGCGGACAGAGAACTAGGGGATGAAGGGTCACTAGGAGCCGTGGAGCAAAATCAATATGCCTGAGAAAAGGTACTGAACCTTCTGGTGGAACATAGATAAGAATTATGGGTTAATGAAAGCTGTAAGAGCTAGCTAGTAATAAGTCTAGGCTATCAGCTGAGCACTTATAATTAATTATAAATCTCTGTGTGGTTATTTGAGAGCTGACTGGAGGGACAGAATATTCTGCCCACACTCCCCCATCAGTCACTAATTAAGAAAATGCTGTAAGGCTTGCTTACAGCCCAGTCTTATGGAAGTGTTCTCCAAACTGAGGTTCTCTCCTCTCAGATGACTCTAGCCTGTGTCAAGTTGATATAAAACTAGACAGCACAGAAGCCTCCCTGAGATTCTGGGCACAGGCTGGGATACTTTCAAAACCGGGCAACACAGCATGATCCCAGAGTGGGAAGAGGTCACACCTGGCTCTCTGCAGAGAACCCACAGCTTGGGAAGGCTTCTTTAACTGTAGCTAACGGGTAAGGGGAGCTCTCAGGAAGAGCTGGCAAGGCGGCCACAGGCAGTGGAGATGGATGGAAATGCTATCAGTGCCCAGCTTCTTATCCTTTGCCTTAGTTTCCCGAAATTCCAAAGAGAATTAGGATACAGATCATTTGTAGTTTGGCACAAACCGATGGGGAGAAGAATCTAATTTTCTCTCCCGACTGTAGCTGTTTTACAAGGTATAGAAAACCATGGACCGAAGGTCAGAATATACTAATGGGTTGTGAATGAAAGGCCTCAAGTCTGGGGTTCAGTAGGGACACAGAGGTGGATCGTCCTCTTGGGCCAGATGTTTATTAGAGTGCCCTGGAGAGACAGACAGCAGCCTGGCTGGAGGGGGGGGGTGTAAGAGGGGGAGGTAGGAGGGGCATGGGGCGCTCTGATGAGAGTTCAGGTCCAATAGGCAGAGTCAGGGTGAGTGTTTCTCATAGGTCTCGGGGGGGGGGGGGGGGGGAAGGGGGGGGGGGTAGGAGGGGCATGGGGCGCTCTGATGAGAGTTCAGGTCCAATAGGCAGAGTCAGGGTGAGTGTTTCTCATAGGTCTCAGAAAAGAAGAGGGTTCATGTAGTCAGGCTGTCTCTGAATTTTGAGCAGCAGCAGGAGTAGAAGGAGTTCCAGGGAAGGAATGTGTCCTCTGAGGATGTGGGGAAGGAGGGGACCATTAGTTCACGTGTATCCATTGTAAGGGGAGAGGGTTGGGACAGCGATCCTGGAATCTAGGCTTCTGGGTGAGAGAGATAGGGGGCTTTTTGTTTGCTACCAATTGTAGTTAGCCCAACAAGGGTCTTTGTTTACGAAACCCTTCTCCTTTGAGCCAATTAGCCAATCATAGCAGACTGTGTGGTTGAGTTCCCACCACTGGGATAAGATGCAGTTACCACCTACATCAGGGATATGAGGCCATCTCAGCCGTGTGTGCTTGCTGGCTCCTTTTGGGTGCTGACACTTGGTGTTTGGTAAAGGAAATTGCCTTGCTGAGTTACTTCTGCTTTATTCCTGTGTGTCTTTGTGGGAACCCAAGATTATTCTCTTCCCAGCATGGGGAGCCTGTTAGGGAGTTGGAAGTTCACAGACAGGTTCTTGGTGGAGGGCCTGCCATTTCCTCTACAGCTGCCGTGAAAAGGCTACCGCGGGTGAGTACTTCTGACTAGCTTAGGACCTCAAACCAAGCAGCGAGACAGTTCAGCCTGATCTTGACCTTCCTCTTGAAGGTGACTCTGGTGACTAGGCCACAGGTTGCTTCCACGGTGTCCATAAAATGGCATAGGTATTCTATCCTACAGATTCTCCATTTGTAAGAAAGAGAATGGGGTCTTATGGGATGGTCAGTTTAGGGGCCCTTTGTGTTCGGGGCCTGGCAGAGATCTTGTCTGTTCCTTTGATAAGTGTAGGGCAGAAGCCTTCTGTATCTCTTTTTTGGAGGTCTGCTTCCAGCTCTGGGTTATTGCAGCCTGTTACACACTATTTTACAAGTGAAAAAGGTGATACAAGGGCACAGTTTACTCCTCGCTGTGGGGCTTCGGCATGGGATCGCAGAGGCTAGCCCACAGCCCATACATGACTCTCTTGTGTGGTCCCAGGACATAGCAGGCATTCCTTCAAAGGGCTGTGTTATGGTTGAACAGGTGCAGCTGAGACAGGGAGGTGCTTGGAATGGAGCGCCTACTGCAGCAAGGTGGGTGCAGTGGCCGTCAGATAGGAGTTACCAACTCAGAGGAGGTAAGGAGGTCTCCCTGGATGCTTGAGATGATTCAGAAGAGAGTCTTGAAATCACGTGACCGGGGGTAAATTGCCGTGGGGCTGCAGTTGCTGTAGTTTACCGTATGATCAGAGGGAACTAGAAACGAGTTCTAGGCAGTGCCGAAGGATGGCACCCACAAAGCTGGCGTTTTATCTGACTTCAAGTATGGAGTCCTGGAGAGGCTCTTAGCCGCATCAACTGCCATTTTAAGTAGAACATTTTGAAAAACTATATTAGAATTATTTATGCTACATTAAAAAGTATTAATGTTGTGATTTGGATATGAAATGTTCCCCATGGGCTCACATATTGAACACTTGGTGTCCAGCTGGTGGCACTACTTGGGGACATTCCAGAAAAGCTGTCAAGTGGGGTTTAGATGTAGGAGATAGGTCACTGGGGATGGATGGGTCCTCGAGAGTGTGCTGTCCCTTCCTGGTCCACCATGTGGTGTGAAAAACCACCATCACACATTCCTGCCACCAGGAACTCAGCTGACTGAGTTTTCTTCCCTGCCGAATGGACTGAGCACTGTGAAGCTGTGAGCTCAGAAAAATCGTTCCTTCCTTAGATGGTCTCTGCAGTTATTGTGGTCCTAACAAGGCCAAAACTATTAATAACAATGGTTTACTTATTTGTGTACTTATTTGTTTTTGAGACAAGAGCTTGCTGTGCGGTACAGGCTGTTTTTAATTTTCTATCCTCCTGCCTCGGCCTTCTGAGTTCAGAGATTATAGGCTGTTCCAGCATGTACGGATGCATTGGTTCTTTGTTGTTATTGTTGCAGTTGTTGTTTGAGACAGGGTTTCTCTGTGTAAACCTGGCTGTCCTGGAACTCGCTCCGTAGACCAGTCTGGCCTCAAACTCACAGAGTTCCACATGCCTCTTCCTCTTGAGTGCTGGGATTAAATGTGTGCACCACCACCTCCTGGCTCAGTGATTCTTATAACCTGACTTTCAACTTCGTAAGTTTATCTTATGCAATTTACCATCATTCTTGGTAATAAGATTTCCAGGGCCACACATATTGGGCTGTAATCATCTCTTTAATTCATTCTCTTGTATTTGGCATTTTTCAGGTTGCTTCTGATCATTTGCTAATATGAGCATGTCTTATGATACATTGCTATTAACTTTGAATAAATCCTTTTAAAGCAATTATGGTATCCGAATGTACGAACCCTTTCCTTAGCTTGCTGCCAAGCTGCCATGAAGAAAAGTCGTGCCATGTGCATTCCTGCCAGCCCAGGATGGCAGTGTCCTTTCCATTGACACTTTGCTCTGTAACAAGTCCCTGCAAAGACTTCCTATGACTTTTATCATGGTGCTTAGAAAGAAGAGAACAGGGCCAAGAGACGGCTCAGCAGCTAAGAGCACTTGCTGCTCTTGCAGAAGACCCAAGTTCAGTTCCCAGCACCCACTTTGGTGGTTCACAACTGCCCAACACTCTCTTCTGTCTTCCACAGGCACCTGCACAGGTGCACATGCACACGCAGACATATGTGACAGAGTAAATCACTAGACAGAGGGGACTGGGGAGGGTGCGGCATGAGATGGGCATGCCCCGCACTGCTAGCCTAGGGGAGGTGTGCAGAAGGGGGTGCGGTTTGGAGGTGGAGGGCAGACGATGGCTAAGCAAGAGCGCAGGATGCAGTCTCCCCACCCCTCTTTGCAGCACAGGTGTACTTTCAGCCAAAGCCAGGGTTCCTGGGCCCTCTGGCACTTCACTAAAGCTCTGGATAAATACTGGAAACAGATGTGCTTTCTGAACTGGAGAAGAGTCCCTCCTTACCAGGAATTCCTATGACCTGAAATCCCTGCCCCTGATCCTGAATCCCACTGGAATGGTCTCCACAGACTCAAGAGTGTGTTTGATTCTTGTGCATCTTACTTCAGGTGAAGGGAACATGTGGTTCCCAGGGAACAAGGAGGAGCTCAGACATGGAGGAGACACCCACAGCTCTCCCGTGCCTCAGTGTGCTGGGTCAGGTTCTGACAGGGAAAACAAATGTTGGGGGCTCAGTCCGATGCCCCCAGCCGGATGTGCAGCAATCTCCCACTGTTCCAGTTCATAGAGTGGAAAATGGTCTATCTAGTCACCAGGAGCCCCAGTCCTAGAGCAGCCGGGGCAACGCTGATAGAGATGAACTCTGGGCCACTTCTGGGGCATGGGGACCAGGAAAGGAGGTGTGGTCAGATCTACTGAGGATTGCATGGGTAGTCAGGCACTTCTCCTGTCTCCTCGTGGCTACTTCTTTTTCATAATCCTCTTGGCTTAGTCATCTTTCATGAAATAGCTTATATGTCTCAATTGGCCCAGAGCATTTTATGGATGGCTCCTGGGAGATCCAGTCACCCTTGTTCCCTCAGTCACAGGCAGGGGGGCAGATGACTGACAGCTGTGGGTGGAGCTTTTGCGGCCAAGTACAGACTGTTTCAATTTGGGATGTGGACTTCAGTCCCCCTTTTAAAGACAGCCACATGTTAGCCATGAGACCAACCAAGGGAGAAAGGAGAAGGAAGAGAGAAGGGCCTGAAGATCACATGAGGTCCAGAGGTAATGTGTGTATGAGTAGAGGCATTCTGGGTTTGGAGTATTCACATCGGACCCATTTTCCAGGAACTGGTTTAGAGACTAAACCCATTCTTGTTTCTCATATGCAAAAGGTATGTTCTGTTGACCATCCAGAGAGGAGCTGGAGATAAAATATAATTTAGATGAAAATGAATTTTAAGCAATAAATCATAACCTCTACTATACCCCCCTCCCAAGTAAGAATACAGTGTTAGAGTCTCCAGGCTCTGGTCAGGCCATAGCATCTTCAGTGGCCCCCTTTCACACCTGCCGATGGGAACCTTACGGAGACACTGACTGATTCCCTAGTTAATAGACTTTCTGGTGCCAGGATATGTCACCTGGGACGTGAGTTTATATCGAAGCCACACATTCTGTTTCTCACCCTCCCCTCCTGCCTGGGCATCAGAGAGCCCGGCTACAGGCTTTTACTGTGAAACTTCCCCCGTCCTCAGAAAGCTCTAAGAAATGGAAACCATTTCTGCTATGTGGGCTCTGATTCTTTTCTTTGGAGACCAGAGACCTCCAACAAGCTCTCTGTCTCTGGTGCTGGGTCCTGATAGTCCCCCAGAGATCCTGCCATGCTGTTGCCTCTCTGTCTATCTGCCCATAGCATTAAGAATCTGTAACATGAGGGCCGGCTTGTTGGGGTTTCTGTCCTGCCTGGTACCCTACAGCCGGCAAGTCCCAAAGAAAACCACACAGAGATCTCCATAAGTTATAAAACTGATTGGCCCATTAGCTCAGGCTACTTATTAGCTCTTGTAGCTTATATTAACCCATTGTTTCTTATCTGTGTTAGCCACATAGCTTGGTACCTTTCTCAGCCGGGCAGATTACATCCTGCTTCTTTGGGGGTCTGCACAGGAGTGAGAGGAATAGGCTTCCTCCTTTCCAGCATTCTCCTGTTCTCATTGCCCTCCCTCTACTTCCTGTCTGGTTGACCCACCTATACTTCCTGCCTGGCCAATCAGCGTTTATTTAAAACATGATTGACAGAATACAGACAATACTCCCGCATCAAGAATCCTTTCAACAAACTCTGTACTCCTCAGCAATCCATTTCAGTTTCCTCTTGAAGCCCAACATCCTTCCTCTCGGTGGCTGAGCTCTTTCCGGCCACCAGAAAAAGTATAGGATTTGCTCTAGATCAAAACCATCTCAAAATTCTTATTTATATGAGGTATTATTATTTTAATTGACAGAATCTCCCTATGTAGCCAAAAACTAGTCTGTGATATATTATATAACCCAGGTTGGGCACTAACTCCTGGGCCTCTTGTTTTACCCTCCTAAGGCAGGGATTATAGGTGTGCCCCTGCACATCTAGTTTCTCTCTCACTTTTGTGCTCTGAAAACTCGAGGAACTTTCAAGTGCAATTGATGTGTGTCATCATTGTTTATTATGCCCAAAGTCAAAACTCAGGGTTGTGCCAGCAAGATGACTCAGTCAGTAAAAGCTCTCGCTATGCAAGGGTGATGACCTGCGTATGGCCTCGGATTTCACTGTGGAAGAAGAGAACCAACTCCTGAAAACAGTTTTCCGGTCTCCTTATAGGTGCTGCGGCACATGTGCACCCCTGTAGTGCGCGCACACACACCACCATCAGCAATAATTACGATTATTATTTATTAATAAATTTAAAAGCTCAAGTTTAAAGCAGCTCTATTTAGTAATTCATTTTAAGAAAAATGATGAACCCAACAAAAGCTAACATATTTGCATATAGCTTCCAATGTATTTCTATTTAATATTTGCATCTAATACTTCAAATGCATTTATGTTTAATACATTAAAAATAGCTTTTTAATGTATTAAAAATGCACTTCCCAGAACAAAACGATTGAGCTAGAAGAGTAGCATTATTTTAATGTCTGCAGTTCTCTTTAATGTCTGGATTATTACATTCACCTGCTGTGATATGTTGTTTGATTAAAGACTGTAAAGGAAATCTACACCCAGATATGTGTGGTTAGGAAAAATATTCTATTGTTCTTTCATAAAATTATGGATGTTATTTGAAACAATGTGTATATAAGAAGTAGTTAGCTTAAAAATTAATTGCAATTGAAATCTGACCTCACAGTTCAATGAAGATACCCGTCTCTGTTATACTAAATAATCCTTTAGTGTATTGTGTTTCTGGGTGATATGTTTTTCAATTTATTTTATGTGTATGGGTGTTTTGACTGCATGTCTGTGTACCACATGCATGCCTGGTGCCTATGGAAGACAGAAGAAGTCATCAGATGCTCTGAAACTGGAATTACAGATGGTTGTGAACTGCCATGTAGGTGCTGGGAACTAAACTTGGGACCTCTGGAAGAGCAGCCAGTGCTCTTAACTGCTGAGCCATCTCTCTAGTCCCACTATATAAGGCCCACTTTTGTATGGTTTGGTAGTATCGTGCAATGATCACTGGGAAATAGTGTTTTGATGAGTTGGGTAGACCTTCCAAATGTGGAGACATCTCTTCACATGGTACTATTCCCCACCAAACCTCTGAAGGAAATGGAGACACGACTGCTCCACAGTATGGTTGAGGAGAAGGTTTGTATTGTAGATATTCAGGAGAGAACAGTCAAAGGCATCTGGAAGAGTTCAGAACCAGGAGAACTGAACCTGACCAGCAGACTGGACTGATCCAGGAGAGGAGAGGGAGGGCAAGAAAGGAAGAGAAGACAGAGGGAGCAAAGGAGACCAAGGGAGAAGACCAAGAGGGTAGAGAGCAAAGAGAGCCAAGAGAACAAAGAGGAAGCCAAGAGAGCAAAGAGGGAGCCAAGAAATCGCATAGCTGAACCGCCAGGTTATATAAGAATCAGGACCTGGGAGAAGAGAAGCAAGGCTGGAGAGTTAGGGGCAGGATGGGAAGTGCTGAGAGGATCCTCAGGTGGGGTGAGCCTGGCAGCCAGTGAGCTTTGGAATGCTAATAGGCACCACAGTTAGCCATTTGCCCAGGTCTCTTTTGGCCCTGACAACTCCACCGGTTAATTTCACCACCAATCTACTCAGAAGGGCACTAACGCACTGAAAAACTGTTCAGCTTATGGTTGTGGTTGGAAAGTTTTCCAAAATCAAATTTTTTTTTTCTTGAAACTTCAGTGCTATTATTGGCAACAAATACTGTTCATGGGTTTTTTATGTGACAGGCTCATTTTGTTCATTTTAAAATAAACTGCCACATATCCAAGTCTGAATAACCACATTTTGTCTACCAGTGATTCTTCTAGGTAAAATTGGTGTTCCATTAAAAAGGGAAACAAGAAAAAAAAAATCTTGCAGCTCAGCTCCCCCTTCCCTCCCCAGCTTGTCATCCAGAGTCTCCTCCTAAGGCTCTTCAGCACATTCCAGGGGCTGTCACAACACAGGGACTCAAGGTTGAAGGGATGAGCAATCCTGACTGCTTTCTCCAGAACATTCCTAAGGGCAGCTTCCTAGTGTGGAGATGAGCCCAGCCCAGCGCCAGGCCCGAGTCAAAGGAGCAGACCTCGGTGTCACCTTCCATTCCTTCCAGCACACAGGTGTAGCACAGTGCCAGAAATGAATACTATCTTCAGGTTATAATGAGAAATTGTCTTCCCTGAAGGACCTTCTGAGTTTGGGGGCTCTCGGGGCTCCATGACCTACTCTCTAAAAGTCACTGTTCAGAGGCATCTGAGTCTAAAGCATTAATGATGATGATGATGATGAATATTACCTCTAGCTAGAGGAAGTCTGCTCTGCCTAGTTTAATAGAATTTTCCCTCCTGTGATTGGACTGGGTGTCAGGCTTGACACAGTGTTAATCCCACAGATAGGAAGAAAAAGTCCATCAACCCAAATCATGCCCACATTAATTAATGCAAGCTTTTCTTTTTATTCGTGTACATGGGCTGTCTCTCTCTAAAGGTGGGGTTCAAGAGATTACAGTTGAATATTGGTAATATTCAATATTACCCATATATAATATGGGTTTTATAATTCAGGAGTAGAGGGTTTCAGAATTGGGGGGTGGGTTGGCAGACAAATAGGTGGGGTTATAGAAGCAGAACATTAGCAAAACAAGTTGATCATAACAAACTTCTGAAACAAGACATGGTAGCAAGGCAGTCATAACAAGGTGATCATAATAACCATTTGAAACAAAGACACAGTTGCCAATTCCTAGAACAGCCAGTACAGAATCATTTGTAGTTAAGGTTACAGGTGGGACATAGCCCAATCCTTGAGAAACAAATTTAATCATAAACAGGAATGGACCTAGTTTGTCTTTAATATGGCTTTCAAGCCTATGAAGGAGTCAGGGTATTCGTCAACAGAAAGTAGATGATGGCTGTGGTCCCTCTTGGTGGCTAACATGACTACACTGCCCATCACCCAGGCACTTCAGGCCTCCCCCAGGCAGGTAGTTTTGCTGGCAACTCTAGAATCACGTCTTTAGCACTCTGGAATGTGAAACTCTCCATTCAGAAGATTTTGTCTTTTTCTACATCCCTTGTAGATGAGATCCATATTGAGATCTTTGTTGTCTAGGTTCTCTGGAGTTGTGAATTGTAGGCTGGTTTTTCTTTGCTTTATGTCTAAAAGCCACTTATGAGTGAGTACATATGATATTTGTCTTTCTAAGTCTGGGTTACCTCACTCAACATGATGTTTTCTAGATCCATCCATTTGCCTGCAAATTTCAAGATGTCATTATTTTTTACTGCTGTGTAGTACTCCATTTTGTAAATGTACCACATTTACCTTATTTACTCTTCGGTCGAGGGACATCTAGGTTGTTTCCAGGTTCTGGTTATGACAAACAAAGCTGCTATGAACAGAGCTGAGCACATGTCCTTGTGGTACCATTGAGCATCCTTTAGGTATATACCCAAAAGTTGTAATGCTGGATCTTGAGGAAGGTTATTTCCTAGTTTTCTGAGAAATCACCACACTGACATCCAAAGGGGCTGTACCAGTTTGCATTCTGACCAGCAATGCAGAAGTGTTCCCTTTACCCCACAACCTCTCCAGCATAAGTTGTCATCAGTGTTTTTGATCTTGGCCATTCTTACAGGTGTATGATGGAATCTCAGAGTTGTTTTGATTTGCATTTCTCTGATGGCTAAGGATGTTGAGCATTTCCTTAAGTGTCTTTCAGTCATTTTAGATTCCTCTGTTGAGAGTTCTCTGTTTAGGTTTGTACTCCATTTTTTTTATTGGATTATTTGTTCTTTTGATGACCGATTTCTTGATTCTCTTGAATTAATTTCCTGTCCTATTTTATTTCTGTGGCTGTGGCAAAGAAAGCCCCATAAGGGAGGAGAGGGTTTATTTGGCTTACAATTCCAGGGTATATTCTATTTCTGCAGGGAAGTCAGGGCAGAAACTTAAAGTAGCATATCCACAGCCAAGAGAGAAAGAGAATACACATGTGGGTGCTTGCTTGCTTGTTGCTTGTACTCAGTGAGCTTCCTCCACTATTATACAACTCAGCGCCCAGTCTAGGGAATGGTACCACCCACAGTGGACTGAGTTAAGTAACAGTGAAGACAATCACCCCCAGACAGGCCCAGGGGCCAACCTGATTTAGATAACCCTCAATTAAGATGTTCTTCCCAGGTGATTCTAAATTGTGTCACCCAACAGTTCAAACCAATCAGTGATCGCCAATAGTTAATAATCCATGTACCTGCACTTGGTTTATCGAGACTCATTCATACCATAAGCTGAGGAACACCTGTCTTCTCTTAAAAAATTACAGAATTTGGCGGTTTTTTTTTTACTTTAACACGGGTAACTGGCTGAGAGAGACAAGGAGGCCCACCTCTTCTAGTCAAGACCCTATCCTCTCCTGCTGTTCCACAGAAGCCCCCTTTACTCTTACTCACTCCTCGGACCTCACTAAGATCAGAATTTGATGTCTCCACCTCTTAAAGAGAAAAGGCGTTTTAAGATTAATTTTATTTTACTTAATAAGCTATGTATCAGTTAATGTTAGTCCTCAATGAGTAGTAGTTTTTCATTTTGATTTTTTTAAAAAACTTTTTAATGTTACAAACGCCATATGCATTCGATAGAAGCCATGCTTGAAAGTTTGGACTTCCGTCTTTTTCTGGGCTACTGGTGCTCCAGGGGTGTCAGGCGGTGAGCACAGAATCACAGGTTCCAGTCAGCCCTGGGATCAAGGTTGGGATCTGGATAACAGATAACCTCACAGGGGATTCTAACCAGTGCATGTGTTGGATGGTTCTGAGCTTGGCCCAAGGGAGCACCCTGAACTTGCATACCATTCTGAGGGGCTAGAGAGATGGCTCAGTAGTTTAGACCAAGTTCTGTTCCGAGAAAGGACCAGAGCTCAGTTCCCAGTGCTCAAGTATCAGCTCACAACTACCTGTAATTCTAGCTCCCGGGCATCTGACACTCTCTTCTGATCGCAAGGTTCTCAAGCATAAACTTTGCAGACGGCAGGGTGGTGTGGGAATATCCCAAGATTCCACATGTCTGCTAGTTAGCTGTTTGCAAAGCTGTGATGTTCAAGAGCTTAGCTGTACTACCTGCATCTTCCCCTCTGGTGCTGGGTTTATTGGCATTCAAGCCCACTGCAAGGCAAAGAACATCTGTCATTTTAAAAATCCTTCTGTTTTGGCCAGAAAGACAGTACCACCTGCCTGACGGTATCCTGAAAGGCATCATATAATACGTATAAAACTGAGCTTCCCAGTTAAATGTGGAGAGACTCAGAGCAGTGGGCACTTGGTGGCCCTGGAGCTACTGCCGTAGAACCTGTGGGGTCCACAGAGCACTGGGTAAGAAGCACAAATACTGCGTGTGCACAGCTCAGAAGAAGAAACGCACAGTGCTTGAATGCTTTTGTAGAGATGAGCGGGCCAGGCAGCTGGCTTTGCCATGGAGCGCAGTGTGCTGAATGTTAAATAAGACAGCTTTGAAACATCTGCAGATTCCTAGCTCTGCAGCACCAGCTGAGGACTTAGGGTTCTCTCTCCAGCCATGTCTGAGCGGATCCTGTTTAAGGCCACTAGTGGCCCTTACTGTGTGCATGATTCTCATTTGGTTGAGTCTGGAGGAAACATCTTGACCAGCTCCCCGTAGAGTGCTTCAGGCCTGGGTTGGGGTTAGCAGACAAAACCATGATCACTGTTTCGAGGAGTCCTTGGTATGTCCCTGACTACTGGTCACTGAGTGGGCTGAACCTGGACAGAAATGCAGGTCTGACCTGAGCCATCAAGGCGAGTCAACCGAGGGCAACCAGGGATGAGAGGCAGAGTTCAAACATAACATCGCGGTTCTTTTTTTCTTTTATAAAAAGATCAATCTCATGTCTAATTCATTTGAAAATTCTCCACTTCTCTGTGTGTGTTTTTTTGGTAAAAATAGAAGTCTCTGAGGATTGCAGGTTCCCGCTGAATTTTACCAACAACTTCTGGAAGCTTGGGAACCAGGTTCTTCTAATCTTTCCTTGAGTGAATTAAGCACCAGTGGGAGGCTTGCTTTCCGGATGATCGGTTTGGATAAAAGACTTTCTGCTCTGGTGTGGGAGGCTTTTAAGGTCATCCAATCAATCCACACGGCTAGAGAAAAGCACAACTAAGACAGTGTACTAGTTGGGCTCTGGACCCTGCTCCTATCCCTGTCCCTTTTGTCCCCTCCCTGCCACTCTCTGGTCCCAGTCATCGCCGCAACAGATTCCAGTGTTCCTCCTTGCCCCCTGGAAGAGTTTTTCAGCAGACAGATAGGATTGAGTTTCCCCCTGGTTATGAGCATGTATGGTGTTTGAAGTTCTGTTTGAGGGGGTTGGTGATGGAGAAGGAGGAGACCTCTGAGGGGGGCTGAGGATGCTCCACTCTGTACCTTGGATGGTAGTATAGTCATCTTGTGAGAATTTCTGTAGTTGCGCCTCTGGGCTGTGTACACTTCTGAGCACATGGTACTTCTAAAGACTTTTCAAAGTGGTTTAGTGTTAACCTAACCATCCCGTCCTTCCAAGGTGGGAGTGTAGTGGGGGAGGGGGATTCTGGGATTCCTGAAGGTCATTGGATTCTGTGTCTCTGAAATAGAGCATCGGGATAAGGGGAAGATCTGTTGATGAATGGAATCATGGAACTTCAGAGTGCCAGGATAACGACAATTGCAAGAGACCTCTAGAATCCATTACAAGAGGTCATGGTTTAGGGCTAAAGATGGAGAATTAATCCTGGCTCAAGTCCTATCCAAGAAGAGATTTGTTTCGGATGAAGGCTGATCCGGTGGAGGCTGGCTGTGGCTCTTAGCAGGAGTGAAAATGTTCTAGTGCACGCTTACTGAAGTTTACAATCAGGACAGCTAGGGGGACAGAAGGCCACAGGATATGGGACTGATATCAGCCCTTCCTCAGACACAAGCTGGGAAAATGTCCTTGAGAAATGATCTTCATGGTTGAGCTACACAGAGACCCTGGAGGAGCTGAGACTCAAGGTTTTTTGGTGTTCAGCAAGTTGCAGGGAGTCGGCAGAGAGAACACGGCTTCCAGTGCCAACTGAGTCACCAGCTTGGATGGTTTGCACAGCCCCCAGTCTTTCTTATCTGCCTTTTAGTGGGGGGAAGTGTTCTTTGCACCAAGTTTGGGGTCACAAGCTTATCATACCAGCACTCGGGAGGTTGAAGCAACAGAATTATCACCAATGTGAGGTCAGCCTGGGCTATGTAATGAGAACCTGTTTCAAGAACAACAAACAAACCAACCAACCACTCAGCAGCCACTCTCTCTACTTAATACTTCCCGGTTCACCTTGATATTCACTGGCTGTTGAGTTGGCCTTGCTGGGGGTCTTTCTCACTTTGGTGGCCATGTCCATCATTGTATCTTATTCCCACACAATCCTGGGACCTCCTCAATATTTGTAGAACAGCTGGAGGTGTCCAGGTACAGAGAAGGAGGTCCTGACACTCCATAGCCAACTGGCCTAGTCCTCTTTCTACTACTATAACATAATACCACAGACTGGGCAATTTACAAAGCAAAGAGAAAATTTATTTCTCATAGGTTTGGAGACTGGGAAGGCCAAGAGCAAGTGCCAGTGCTGGGCAAGGGCTTCAAGGCTGCCTGCCAACCCAGCTTGGGGAAGGCATCCCTACCAGAGACCACCTTCCAAACTCTCGCCAGCAACCGATGCATTAAACAATGTGATGGTTTAGAAGAAAATGACCCCTGAAGAGAGTGGCACTATTAGGAGGTGTGGCTTTGTTGGCACAGGTGTGGTCTTGTTGGAGGAAGTGTGTCACTGTGGAGGCAGGCTTTAAGGGTTCATATACGCTCAAGGCATGCTCAGTGAGACAGTCCACTTCCTGTTGCCTTCTGATCAAGATGTAGCCAGCACCATGTCTGCCTGCACAC
Source organism: Alexandromys fortis (assembly GCF_014885135.2). Lineage (NCBI taxonomy): Eukaryota > Metazoa > Chordata > Mammalia > Rodentia > Cricetidae > Alexandromys > Alexandromys fortis. The sequence goes on from NW_026067977.1 coordinate 4,629,968, forward strand.
CACCGTGTTTGTTACACCATGGTGATAACGGACTGGACCTCTGAACTGTAAATGGGGGTTTTCCTTTATAAGAATTGCTGTGGTCATGGTGTCTCTTCACAGCAATAGAAACCCTAACTAAGATAATCATATTGAAATGTCTGCAGCTGTTAGCACATATCAGCTTCCTTCGTGGGCTTCTCTGTCTGGAATTTATAACTTTCCCATTGTTATTGACATGGGAGAGTATAAATAAATACATAGATAAGATGCTGCTCTTGATTGGAAACTGCAGAAAAACCCCACCCCAGGGATCTAAGTAGCAAGAGGGAATATTATAATTTCACATAATAAGAACTCCTGAGAGGCCAGACATGGGGACCTGGAGGCAGGTGGATCTCTGAGTTTGAGGCCAACCTTGTCTACATACAGAATTCAAGGCCTGCAAAGTCAAAACAGTAAGACCCTAATTTAAAAGGAAAAAGAAAGAAAGAAGGGAGGAAGGGAGGAAGAAAAGAAAAAAGAAAGGAAGGAAGAAAAAGAAAGAATGAAAAAGAAAGAAAGGAAGGGAGGGAGGGAGGAGAAAAGGAAGGAAGGAAGGAAGGAAGGAAGGAAGGAAGGAAGGAAGGAAGGAAGGAAGGAAGGAAGGAAGGAAGGAAGGAAAGAGCGAGCCCCAGGGAGGAGAGGCTCCAATACTGGGCCTTGGCTCTGGGATCTTGCCTCAGCCTCTCTGCACTGGCTTCACCCTCAGGCCAGTGGCAACACGATGCTGATTCCAGATCTCACATCCAGACACATCAACATTCACAATGCGTTCCTTCCCTGTGCCTCCCACCCCAGAACCTGCCAGCCTCTCACCCAGTGCTGTATGGACTAATTACAGACTCTCCCTAAATCAGGAGGAATGTATTAACCCCCAGGTTAGTCTAAGCCAAGGGTTGGGATTGGGCCAGGGAAGATGAGCACCCAGAAGTGGATCTGTCTATAAGGAGGGCTCAGGGTTGGAGTGGGTCTTTTATTTTTGTAATTAATTAATTGGCTAATCACTTCTTGAGACAGGGTAAGGAAGGGCACAGGGTTAGAGTGGATCTATTATTTTTTGTAACGAATTAATCGGTTAATCACTTCTTGAAGCCAAGGCTGTCTTTGCCCTCCTGGTCTTCCTGCCTTTGCTATCTCGGTGTTAGGATTATAGGTATCTTCTGTCTCATCACGTTTCGGAGTGGAGCTTAACTGGCATCTGCTTCCACCTTGCTAAGGAGCAGGGTCTCCGGTTCTCAGTTCCACTTCTTCACACCTCCAGTTCTCACTTCGGCAACCCCTCTCTGTCCCCATGGCCTTTCTGCAGCGTGAACCTTGCTGTGTTTGCGTGACCCACTGGTCCCACATGCATACATCAGCTCTGTTTGCACGCGTTTCTCCAACCCGTTCATCCTGGTGTGATACCCGCCTTGTGCCTCCTTCCTAAAGCCTTCCCCAGACTAACCCGCCCACTGCAGTCCCTTCCCTTATCCTCTAGTCCTGGGAAGGAAGGCTCTCCATGTGTTCATTTAGCGCCTTGCTCACCAACTTTCCAAGCTCCTCATGCATTTTATAGATGCGCCTTGAGTTTCTTCAGTGTTTAGCAGTATCTTCCAATTTTTTTTTTTTTGACATCTCTAGCAACAGGATCCCCACACACATCTCTGTCCTCAGAGAGCTCCACAACTACATTTGGAGGGTAGACAGCCTGGGCGCCCTCCGCGGCTTCTCTCACCTCCCTGCTTGCAGGGATGACAGCTGCGTCCGCACGTGTGAAGGCTTGCAGGGCCAGCTGTAGCACGAGGGCCAGAAAATCCTGGACACAGTTGATCTTTGGAGTCAGGGTGTCATTTCTTCTGTCACACTGCTAGGCTACAACAAAAGGAGAGAGCTCAGAGGGCACCGAGATGGTGTCCTTTGCCCGTCCCTCACCGGCTTCGGGGGCGGGGAGTCTGCACATCCTAAGCCTCAGCTGAGGCAGCATCTGCAATCCTCCCTTGCCAGACCCTTTATTTCTCCCTTCCTCTGCTGCCTCTCAGCTTCATGCAAATCCTTTGTTCCTGCCTTAGCCCAGCATTAAACAGTCTGCCTGCTTCCACCTAGGTGTGAGTTCCTTCAGGGACACACCATGTTTTTCTGGACCATTGAGTCATACGAGGACAGATCCATGCCGGTCAGGTAATAGGAGCTTAACAAGTCCCTGTTGGTTTAGCTTGCACTAATCGTTGCTTAAAACAACGATAGCAGAAAGCAAGATTCTGAAAGCGTGAATATGTAACTTAATAAACACAATGAATTGCACAGGATCTGTTCTGAGCAGAGGACAGGAAGGGACAGAGTGGCAATAGTTAAGGACAGCCCTTCTGGGAATGAGCTGGCTGTATTGTTATCGAGAGAAGGTCTTGTTCCATAGCCCAGATTAGTCTTGAATTCTTTGTATGGGCTGGGCTGACTTTGAACTTGTGGTGACCCTCCTGCCAGCCTCCCAAGTGCTGATGTTTCACGCAAGGGTTACCATGCTCCCTGTAATGCCAGAACCAATGCCCCATGCAGAGGGCTAGGATCACAGGTGTGTGCCAGCACACCCAATGAAACAATAAAGTGGTAACTGTTGCATATCCTGCTCAGCCCAGCCCGGTGCCTGGAGTGCAGGCGGTGTTCTGCTGTTCTTGTAGACAGCTAAGCAGAAGGCCAGAAGATGGGCGTGCTTGGGGATGGATTCTAAACACCGACTAGGGAAGATTGCTAGGAAACTGGAACCTAAGGCAGATGAGGGAGGGCCGCAGTGTATGTTTGCTCATTTTGCCCTGGCTCAGCAAGCTATACCCCATCCCCACCCATCCTCAGACCTAGATCCCCTGTGGTCCCATCTCAGGTCCTGGGCTTAGGCCTCAGGGCAAGAGGACGAGGCAGGCCTGGAACTCTGGTGGGCGTCAGGACAAGTGGAGGCCTAAGACCATGCATGATAAACCAGGCAAGTGAACCGTTCAATAAAATACACCATAACTTCCCACACAGGCAGGCACAGCAGAGCAACAAGATGCAGGCCTGGGGAGATGGCGCAGGTGAGAAAGTACGGCCTTGTAAGCATGAGGACCTGAACCCAGTTCCCAGAACTCACTTTTGAAAAGCAGGGTGTGGTGTGGACTTGTGACCCCAGCACTGGGAAGGGAGAGACAGGAGGCTCACTGGGGCTCACTGGACAGCTTGTCTTTATGGCAGGCTCCATATCAGTAAGAGGACCAGTCTCAAAAGCGAGGTGCAGTGGAGGAATGGCATTCTGGCTTCTACGTGCACACACGTGCATGTACCTGCACTCACACGCACACATACATACCCAACATGGGAACATACACATGTGCACAGAACAAAAACCAAATGCGAAATACGTATGAAAATGTTGTTTTTACGTGACAGGAATTTAACCAAATACCAAAGGCGGCTAAGTTGGGTTCTTGTGAGGTGAACGTGTGGCCATGATGTTGGGCTCAGAGCAAAAGTGTGGCCATGATGCTGTGGATTTGAACCCAGGGCCTCGAGCTTGTGCAGCAGGTGCCTTTACTCACTGAGCCATTGTTTTTAGCCCCCATGAATTTTATTTTCCATGATTTTATTTTAGCAAAATCACTTATTATATTGGCATATAAATAAAGATATTCACATTGTTTATCAGGGTGAGGTGGTACATATCTTTAATCTTAGCACTTACAAGGCAGAGTCAATGTGGATTTCTGTGAGCTCAAGGCCAGCCTCAATTACATAACAAGTTCCAATCAGAATGAGACTCTGCCAAAAGATTAATAATAATAATAATATTTGTTTTCTGTTGTAAAATTATTTGAATTTTAAAAATTTGATTCTACCATGTCTGAGGTTTTAACATAAGTTATAGAATGAGTTGAATATAGACTATTTGAGTATACCTTTCTTTACATTTTCTTTTTTGTTATTGCTGTCCNTCTTTTTTGTTTTTGCTGTCCTTTTTTTTTTTTTTTTTTTGAGACAGGGTCTCCCTACATAGCCCCAGCCATCTTGGACTCAATCTATAGACCAGGCTGGCCTTGAACTCACAGAGATCCACTTGCCTCTGCCTCCTGAGTGCAGGGATTAAAAGTGTGTGTCACCATGCCTTCTTTATATTTTCAATAAAGTAATTTTCCCTTGGTCAACTAATATGTTTGCTGAAATTAAGGGATAATAAGCACAATAATAGCTAATGGATATAACATTTTAATGTCTAATTATTATTTTAAAGATTTATTTACTTTGCATGATGGGTATTTTGCCTGCATGCATGTCTGTGTTGCCATGTACGTGTGTGGTGCTTTTGGAGGCCAGAAGAGGGCATTGGATTTCCTAGAACAGGAATTACAGACAGTTGTGAGCTGCCATATGGCTGCTCTCCTAGAGCAGACTGTAGTTTCACTGCTGAGCCATCTCCCCAGTGTCTAAAATCAATATTACTAAAAGAAAACTTTATTCACAGCCAGGTGTGGAGGTGCCACCTCAGCACCTGTTCACAGCCAGGTGTGGAGGTACACGCCAGCACTTGTTCACACCCAGGTGTGGAGGTACACACCAGCACTTGTTCACACACAGGTGTGGAGGTGCATGCCAGCACTTGTTCACACACGGGTGTGGAGTGCACCCCAGCACTGTTCACACACAGGTGTGGAGGTGCACACCAGCACTTGTTCATACCCAGGTCTGGAGGTGCACACCAGCACGTGTTCACACCCAGGTGTGGAGGTACACATCAGCACTCGTTCACAGCCAGGTGTGGAGGTGCACGCCAGCACTTGAAAAGCTGAGGCAGGGGAACTCAGCACTCTGGGGTACATAGTGAAACTGTCACAAACAAATACCCCAAAGGCCACAGTTTCATGCTGGCAGATCTAGGGTATAATAGTCTTGTGATTCCTAGTATAAGAACAGAGGGTCTCATGCGCACTGTGTCTAGAAATGTGGCTCCCAACGGGGAGAGGTATTCTTGCTCTCCAGGAGACGGTATTAATGTTTGAGCGATTGACACAACTTGCTTCTGATAAACAGCTGCTGGAGTCACAGGTAAACATGGACCAGGCCTATAACAAAGAACTAACCATTCAGAATGTCAAAAGTGCTGAGGTTCCAACACTGTGAGCTCTCTCTCCCCATCACACACACACACACACACACACACATACACACACACATACACACACACATACACACACATGAAAATAAAACAAAAATACAAATTGTTTTATTCTACAAAATGTTCTATTTTACTTTAAGTGTTGTGCACGGTTGTTGCAAATAATGCATTCTAGAATCATAAATGGGAACCCAAGGAGCAGCAAGAAAATGGATCTGCGATACATTACACTATGTGAGACTCTGCTGCATTCTTGCTGCATGCTAGGAGCCAATATGCCGACTGCCAGTCAGTCGCTTCCTGCTCCCCAGCTAATACATATTCTGAAATAATGTCTGTCTCCAGTATTGGAAGAGCACAACCCATAACTCTTGATATTCACGTTGTTTCAAAGACACAAGAGAGGCTGAGAAACACTATCCTGATACCTGAATGGTGTCATTTCCTAGAGAGCATGTCCAAGGTGACACGTCATGTTGTACCAGGGTTGAGTAGCAGGTCCTGGGGGGACAGGGATGTCCATGCTGTCCTTCATAAACTTGAGTTTGTGGTTTGCAAGTGGGGCTCTGGGTGCGACTCTCCAGACAGTATCTTCTCACAGGGCAGAGGTGATGCCAGGAGACGTCCCAGTATCAACCCTGGATCCTGAGTGCAGCTCTGGCGAGCAGGGAAGCTGTTGCTCTCAGATCGTGAGCACTTTCCCCCATCGTCTGCAGAGCAGCGTGCTGTTTGGCTGCCAAAATATTAGGACTAAGAGCAGCTGGCAGAACCGTTCACCAGGGAAGTGAAGCTGCATGCAGGAGCCAAAGGAAAAACTTCATCTTTGGCAGTGGCTGGAGGAGGAAGGAACGCACTGTGGGTCTCCTTTTAGATGGCCTCACTCCCAGATAAGGGCTTCCAGACCCCGGCTTACCCTAAGGATGCCCTCAAGGCAAGTGTATTGGGGAGCCAGCACTGAGGGCAGGTCCTTTCTGGCATGGTGAACCTGAGGCAACTCTGTCTCTGCCCTAAAGAGATCCACAGCCTGATAGTAAGCTAATTATCAGCATATGATATTGATAACGTAGAAAAACTGCTGTCTCAGCTGATTTTTCTAAAGAGTTGGTCCAAAGGGAATTAATCAAGGCTGGGAAGCCTGCGAGGAGAAACTTGAAGGTACACGGATCTCTAGAGTCTCTAGAGCTGTGCTTCTCAACCTGTGGGTCACGTCCCTTTGGGGGTCAAATGACTCTTTCACAGGGGTTACCTCAGACTATCGTCAGAAAACACCAATATTGCATTATGATTCATAACAGTCACAAAATTGCAGTTATGAAGCCAGGCGGTGGTGTCGCACGCCTTTAATCCCAGCACTTGGGAGGCAGAGGCAGGCGGATCTCTGTGAGTTCGAGGCCAGCCTGGTCTACAAGAGCTAGTTCCAGGACAGGAACCAAAAGTTACGGAGAAACCCTGTCTCGAAATCCCCCACACACAAAAAATTGCAGTTATGAAATAGCAATGAAAATAATTTTGTGGTTGGGGGTCAGCACAACACGAGGAACTCTGTTAAAGGGTCTCAATATTAGGAAGGCTGAGAGCCACTGCTCTAGAGAAACAGAACAGACTGAATAAATATGTGATACAAAAGATTTATTAGCTTGGCTTCTACAGCATGGGATGGGCCGTCCAGCAATGGCTGTCTACATGCTGGAGAGGCTGAGAACCTGGTAGGTGTGTTTAATCCGTGAGGCAGGATGCCTCAGCAGTTCCAGACTGGCTCTGAGAGGCTGGGGGATTTCTAAAGAACTGCTGGCCATCAGCCCACACAGGGAGCCTGAAGGAGCTGAGTTCTGAGGCCAGTGAGCATGGTACCGGAAACAGGGGAATAGATAGCTATCCTCACCAGCAGGAGGACAAGGCAGGTTAGCAAGCAGCACTGAGTTTTCCTAGGATCTCTTCGAGTGTGTGTGTGTGTGCACATGCATGTACAAAGATGTGCATTGGTATGTGTACCTGTGTATTGGCACTCACAGAGGACAGAAGAAGGAATCAGAGTTAAAGGTTATTAGAGCAACCTAACACGAGTACTGTCTGCGAAAGCATTACATGTTACTAACTGCTGAACCATTTCTCCAGCCACCCAGGAGCTGGAGTCGTTTCCTCTCTCAGTTAATCCTTCTGGAAATGCCAAGATAGAAGGACTGGGTCCCGTGACTTTGACCCATGCTCTATCAAAGATCTCTTGGTAGGGAGGTGGCCTCCTTATCAGTGGGAATCAACTGTTCACTAAAATTCCTAGAGGTGGACATAATCAGGATTGGGGCACAAATATGAGGCACATGTTTGGGGTGCACTGTGTGCTGACAATTCAGACAGAGAGCCACACGCACAGGACACAGTACGTGCTCAAAGGTTTTGTAGAGTGTGGGCTGGGTCTGCGTGGAAGCTGGGGGCTAAAGGTGTCACCAGCCTCCTGATGGTGGTGGGGAGGGAAGTCAGTCAGCAAACCCCTCACCCATCAGGGAGAAAAAATGGAAATACACAGCAACAGAGTTTGGCCCAGTGTTAAACACTGGAAAGCCGCTGCTTCAGAAATAATAACACAACCGTGCAATCCCATTAGAGATTCTAATGGGGAGAGAAAAGAAACACTCACAGCCGATTTCCTTCCTGCTCCTGTAATTATTAGCACAATTTTAAAGAGTAGGGTGTTATGTTCTTTCCCACCACTACCAGTTCATTCATTCATTCATTCATTCATTCATTCATTCATTCATTCAGTGATTTTCTCGGAGTACCTGTTCTGTGCCAGGCACTAATGGTTATGTTCAGGGGTACAGCCGTGAGCAGGACGCTGCCTTCATGGAGCTTACATCCTAAACAGCAAATAAAGGGTTAACTACATACGATGCCAGAGGGTGGAAAGTACTGTGGGAACAAGGGGATGTGGGGCAAACCATCTGAAACAGCATGGTCCCTGCCTCCAGAGAAGCTCAGGGATACAAAGAACCACACTTTGGGAGTCGGGAAAGCCTGGGTGTGCTCTAGGACAGCCAGGGAGTGGGTGGGAGGAAGAATGAGAAGGCAGCCTGGGGATAAGAACAAGATGGGAGGGAGGAAGGAATGGAGTAAGAGCTAATGGGGCATTGAAAAGACTCTACAGTTGTCTAAGGTGGGGAAGGGACATGCTCTGACGTGCATTTTAGCAGGTCACCCTGGCTACCACTGCAAAGAGTCAACAGCAGGATCCAGCAGACCAGTTAACAGTGTAAGAAGCTGTGCAGGGGAGGGTGGAGGGAGCAGCTGTGCAGTGGAGGATGGGAGCAGCTGTGCAGGGGAGGATGGTGGGAGCAGCTGTACAGGGGAGGATGATGGGAGCAGCTGTGCAGGGGAGGATGGGAGCAGCAGTGCAGGGGAGGATGGTGGGAGCAGCAGTGCAGGGGAGGATGGGAGCAGCAGTGCAGGGGATGATGGGAGCAGCTGTGCAGGGGAGGATGATGGGAGCAGCAGTGCAGGGGAGGATGATGGGAGCAGCAGTGCAGGGGAGGATGGTGGCTCAGCCAGCAGGGCTAGTGTGGCTCTGGATGGTGTGTGAAGATATGGGTCGATCACAAAGTAGAAACAGAAGTGATAGGGGTTCATCGAGGAGGAATTTCAAGTTCTGACCGGGAACAAAGAATGGAAGAAATGGAAGAATACATGCGTTATTAAATGAAACAAGTATAGGGACAGGGATTGGAGAAAAGAATTGAAAGTCTGATTTTATATGAGATACATACATATATGGTTCCTATGTAACATAAAATCTGTCTCTCATACACACGCACACACACACACACACATCAAGGGAGAGGTGTGCCTTTAAACAGAAAGGGAGCCAAAGGCTGGAACCCAGGAGGCTTGACCAAGTTGTGATCCACAGAACAAAACTGCAGCCATGTGGCCATGGGGCAGGATGTGACCAGAACACAGCTCCAGCAGTCAGATGAATGGGGGTCACAGGCCTCTGAGAAGCTGAACAGGGCGAGGAATGAGAATCAACAATTGTATTGAGTATTGTGGAAACCAACAGCAAGCTGACTAGAATTATTTCAGTGGGTGGGGGTGGGGTGGGGTGAGAACCTGCCTGTTCAGGTTTAAGAGCAAACAGAAGGAAATGCGGTAAGCAAATATAGGCAATTCTTGGAGAAGAAGATCTGGGGGTGGCAGTAAACAGAGGGTTTGCTTGTTTAACGTGAGTGATTCTTCCGTGTGCTCAGGAATGGCGGGACCAACTCAGGGAAAGGGGCGCGTGCTGACAGAAACTAGAGCCGTCCCTGAGTAGGCACAGGGAGGCTGAATGCAGAGCCTGGGGTAGAGGCCGGCCTGGGGCACATCTGAGGACAGGAGGAAGCCGAATTCAAGCACAGGTGGAGGCAGGAAGTCGATGAAACAGTGAGAGATTGTGGACGTTTTCTTCTCTAAAGGAGGGAAGAAGAGCAATGCTGGAGGTCTAGGAAGGGGTAGAAGAGGACGGGCACGAACAGGCCTGGCACGTCAGAGGAGAAGCTCCTAGACACATGCAATGTTGATGCCTTCTCCCGTCCTGGAAGGACGTCCTTTGTGACCACGGTCCATCAAATTTTTATTCGGAAATTATATGTGTGTGTGTGTGTGTATTACAATGATTTTAGGTTTATTTTACGTGTATGAGCATTTTGCCTGCATGTTTGAGCACCATCTGCCTGCCTACCCATGGTTGTGAGCTGATGTGGAAGAAAATTCCTCCTCTGGGGAAGAATGCTTTGGAAGCTTCTGGAGAGTCTGGGCTGATCCCTTTCATGGGCAGGTCAGGAAGCTGTGTGAACCATCCAAGCAAATCCCTGAGCTCAGGGCCCTCCTGACTCTCCTCCAGCCCCATCCTCACCCTAGGTGGCACCCTCCACATCAGGGTGACTCAGCTGCTTCTGCAAGATTCCTCCCAAAACCCATGGATCAAAAGCCCTTCTACTATTCCTGAAGAGCAGAGCCTGTCATTACACCCAGGGCCTGGCAAACAAGAGCCCAGTGGGAGAAGACACGGCTCCAAACAGGGGGGCGCTCTTGTTCCATTCCTGCCTGGGCAGTGTCAGAGCCTGACCTGAGCAAAATGAAATATTCCTTCTCACCCAACTCCAGGAAACGGAAGCCATTGCACCGACAGCACATTTAGAACAGCCCCCCCAAACAGCCTTAGACTTCATTTTGCTTGTTGAGAACAAGCTTTTCTATCTTTTACCCAGGGCACCGGGGACCCCCTGAACAGAAGCTGTAGCCAGAAAGGAAAGAGCTCTTGCCAGTTTTTAAGAAAAAGAAAAACTTCCTTTCAACCAGCGTATTGTGTTAGAGACGCCTGCAGTCCCAGTGTGCCTCATTATACGTGTTCGTGTGCAACTACCATGCCCAGCCACGCACCCCATCCTCGTACCACTCATATCACACACATTTGTACTACCCTTCAGACACACTTAAACACACATCCCATACCTCTTTAAACATGTGTGCATGCAACTCTTTGTACAACATATACACATATTTTAGTGTGTTATATATCCTATAACACACACACACACTGCCATCATTTGTCTCCACGTCCATGCCATCTATGCACACACATTGCACACCCACATGTGTTTACACACAAGAGAATTGACCTACTCAGCAAGTCACACCCTGTCACACATGGCATCATGCCCTGCCACCACCACCATCATCCTCACCACACCTAAAGCCCCTACATACACACTCTCTCCTCCCTCCATTCTCCCTCAATCCCAGCTTCCTTGTTTGAGATTTTAAAACACGTGTGTGTGTGTGTGTGTGTGTGTGTGTGTGTGTGTGTGACTTACATGCGGGTCAAAGGCCCATGTGTTGGTTGTCCTGCCCACTCTTCCTGGGTCACTGAGGCCACCGTTGGCATCTATTACCATTGCTGCCTGGGAGGAGGGAAGGAAAGGGCAAACTCTCCGGCCAGGGATCTGGGATGGATCAGAGGATTAATTAAAAATTAGCGAGTCATTTATGAGGCAGTAACTTGAGTCCAGAGCAGGCCTTGGGCTGAGAGCGTCTCCCTGCTTGCTCATTAGCATGGCACATGGAACTCGCAATCTGGATGGGATGGAGCCGAGGGAAGATGGTCAGGGTTAGACAATAAGAACCTGGAAGCCTCCACTCATCTCAATTTCCTCCACATCCCTCATTCAAAGATAAAGAGATTTAAAATGTGAAGTCTCAGAGGTTCGCAGGACGAAGGAGCCACGCCACATGGTTCCAATTAGAAAGCAAATCTAATCACCCCGCGACCATCAGGACATTATCTCTCGTACCATTTTCACGCCACACTGCCTCCCCCATTCCCAACCCTCCTTGAGATTCACTCCCCTCTTCCACCTAGTGAGGGTGTTCTCAGAGAGCCTGGGCTATTTTTACCCCCTCGTTTGGAAAAACACCATTCCGAAAGCAGATCTGCAGCATCCTGTCCCAGCAAGGCAGTCCGAGCTGAGGCTGAATGACTCCCCAAGTAGCTATGCGTGGGCATTATTTGGGCCACCTGTCCTTTCCAGTAGGTTTAGATGGCTGAAAAGTATCCCCTCTTGGCCAGAGGTGTCAATCTCGAGTCTCTCAGACTGGGCAATGATGGCCACCATTGGGCTATTTGTGGACGGCAATACAGGTTGAAGGTGGTTAATTAGAATCCGGATCCAGCTAGTCTTATAGTTTGAATCCTGGCAGTACCCCTGGGCCTCAGACCCTGAGCTCAGGGGCTCTCACTGTAAAATGAATGACGCCAGGAGTCACCTTCACGGCGATGTTAGGAATAGCCAACAAGGCCGCCATGCATGGAAGCTGCTCTCCTTATGAACGGACTCCAAGTTTCTGGTCTGGAAACAAAGACCTGCTAGATGAGCTCAGCACCACAAAGGGTTTCTCACCATGACGGCATCCTGCAGGATGCAGGAGAGTTTAGCATCATAATTTTAAAGACCTGCACAGAGGTCCCAGATCAGCAGGATGTCCCACGGTTTCACACTCCCTCTTCTCAGTGCCACCGGGTTATCAGAGCAAGGAACAATGTGATAATTGTGTCCTTGCCTCTCCCCTAGCTTCGCTAATGAAACCCCCTTTATCTCGGTCAACTTGTTCACCCATTTGGAACAAGAGCTCTCTTCTAATTGGCAAGTCATCATCTGAGCAATAATACCTGTTATTACCACCTGATCTCTATTTCAATAGTAGGTTATTATTATGTACTTGGATAAAAATGCCCGTGCTGTTATTTGGAAGGCCAGGTTAAGCAGAGCAATATGATCTCGGGTAAAAATAATGACATCTTGCATACCCACGGTGCATGAGTTTTTCAAGTATATAGTATGTCAGCAGGCTGTTCCCTGGCCTCCCTGGGTCAAGAAATCCTGGCATTGTGCCTTTTGTTCTGTTTGGAACTCTTAAGTTTTCAGGTCCCATGGGCCTTTAGAAGTCTCTGTGCGGAGCCTCTGCAGGGTTCGGTGACAGCCGTGCCAGACCAAGGCAGGCCTGGTTGAGATGAAGTCGGGCCTGTTTTGCTGCAAACACGCACCTCTGACCCCAAAGAGGCAGTTTCTTTCTTATGACCATTTATTATTTACAAAGCGCCGCAAGTGTACATGACATTTTATGAGACACAAAGACAAGGTCTCTGCCCCGTGGACTGAGAAGTTTCATCTGTCTGAGCTTAGCTGTGGGAAGGCAGGGGAGGTAGGTAGGGCTGAGAACCTTCGTGCTGGCTGGGGCAGCTGGCTGGAAGTAAGGCTTTCTGATGAGCCGTTTGAAAGGCAGGGAAGCCGAGCCAGATGCACACAGCTCTTTGGGATCACAGCAATTGGAGAGGTGTCTGTATTCCAGGCCAGGAAAGTCAAGTTCTGCCCATGTGCCTTGGAAGGGTTGGGGGGGAGAACCAAGACTGCCCGCTGGGAAGAGATGGCAAAGGTCCCACTGTCCTGAGAGCCCCTTATGGTATCACATACTTCCCCCTTACAGGCTCTGTAGAAAGCTGTTTTGTTTAGACCTGTTTTGGCTTGTTTTGGGGTGTAGTGCAGATAGGAAAGAACATTAGTTAGATTTTTTTTTTTAAAGTATTAACTTATTCTATAGCTTCAAACAGTTCACTTTCCTTTTCTAGAAATAAAAACTTGAGACTGCTTGGACATCTTTGGTTCTCCCTGCTGCTCATCTGTTTGTCTCTGTCCCAACCAGGCTGGCTCTAATGGCGCCCCCCAGTCACCCACAGCGCCTGAATTATTCATCTGTTCACCCTACCATCTCCCGTACCATCTCCCGCCGAGTAGCGAGGAGCTCGAGGGGACAGGGCCTTGGCCTGAGAAGATGCATACGAGCATGGCCTTCCCCTGAGAAGCACCAGACAGATGGGAACAAGGATGTGAAAAAGCAGAGAGGTTGGGGCCAACGCTGCATCCTCCTGTGGGAGGAGACAGAGGCTTTGGCCCTGTGAACGCATTTCTTTCAGCACCTCCAGTCACTCATCTGGAACACATCTGAGTTCCTACTCTCGGGAACGGGGGCTCACATTCTAGGGGGGGGGCTCAGAAAGCTAGCTTTGCCCTGGGCTCAGGAAGCACTGATCACGTCCCTGGCATCGGATTCTTCCTGCTCTGAGCTCAGGGCTTGGTCCAACACGCGGCAGATTTTGCAGCCAGAAACAGATATAAACTTGGCTGAGCAGAACCAGTGGAAACAGAAGAGGTTCTGTAATGTACAGAATATGCAGCAGATGGCTCTGCTTCCCACCAGCCCTGCAAGGCTGATTCACACAGCCTGTGCCGTCCACCATCACCACCATCACCATCGTTATTACTATCATCAGCACCACCATCACCATCACTAACACCACTACCACCGCCATTATAACCATCATTATCACTATCAGCACCACCATCACCATCACTAACACCACCATTACCATTATAAACATCATTATCACTATATCATCGCTGCCACCGCCACCACCACCACCACCATCATTACTACTGTCATCACCATCACTACCATCACCGTATCTTATTAAAAGCCTCTAGTACGTACATGGCAAGTGCTCCAAGCCTGAAGTCTGGATAAGAATGTCTCCTCTATCCCATCCCTCCCTCCCTCCCTCCCTCCCTCCCTCCCTCCCTCCCTCCATCCCTACCTCCCTCCCTCCCTCAGCCATACATCCAGCCCTGTCTGTGCTCCTGTTACAATGGGCTCCACAGTCTTCCTTTCTCCCCATGTCACTGTCTTTACTCCACTCCAGCTCCACATTCCCTCTTCCTCTTCACGCCACTTGTCTTAAATACGGGACTTGGTCAAATCATCTGAGGAACTGTGTTCATCAGAGAGATCTCTGGGAACCAGCCCTTACAATAACTCGAGTGGCTAGCAGTGGCGTGGGGGCATCTGTGCTTTTAGTAATTTCTTGTCCAGAGCTAAGACATGCTGCCCTGTAGTCCTCAACCCCCAATCAGAGCCCCAAACTTAATATTTCAATTTCCCACGTTAGACAGAAAGGCAGCCATCCAAGGGGCCAGACAGTGATCTATCACCGCTGGCTTGTACCGACGGCACAGCAAAGCCTTCAGGAATTCTGCAGCTGCTTGTTAAACCTATGGTTGCTTGAAAGTCATGGTAAGAGGAGCATTTTAAAGAGCGAATTCACTAGACATTGCAAATGTAAGAACTGAAAAATTTACTGGTTTAAACATGGCACTGGACCAGGTATAGTCCAGCTCAGCAAAAGAACTGTTGACCAAAGCCCAAAGGTCCAGGAAGGAAAAGTCCTGCTAGGGGAAAGGCCCATCTAGGATGAAGGCCCTTTCTTCCTTCATAAAAGCTTTGTGCCTATTGGAAGGTTACTTTGCAAAGATCTTTCTATTGAGTTCACTTGAGAGTCTGCTACCCTTTAAATCCATCGAGACTCTTTGATTAAAAGCCACCGTCTGTGACTTCTTCTTCACGCAGAAGGGGTTTCTGACTAGAGTTCTTACCGAGTTCACACAGTTGGTAGGAAGACTGTAAAGTGGACTCGGTGAAGGATTGAGTGTTAGCACTCAGGCATTGACCCTGGCCTGCTCGCAGGGGATGTAGCAGGACACAGCAGCAGCCGCAGTTAAGATGGAATACGTAGCTACGCAGCCGCCAATAGAGCACTCTTGTGCGCATGCGTTATTTCCCCGTGTGCGCCTCCTCCCAAGAAACCTCTCGTGCGAGCTCTATTACATGGTGTGGCTTTGTGGTGCCTCTTGGCTCCAACCCACAAGGCCACCTTTCCTTCCGCTGCTAAACTATATCACTGAACGAGGCTATTTTGGAGGCCATGGAATTGGAAATAGCAAGGGCCATTCAAAAAGAGCTGGACCAATACCAATTTCTTCTCTCCTCTCCCTTGCTCCCTCCCTTGTCCCGTCCCTTCTTTCTTCCCTTCTTCTGTCCCTCCCTCCCCCCATTCTTCCCTCCCTCTCTCCCCCCTCTGTACAACTCTTAACAAGTTTTCTAGGCTGGTTTTACACTCATTATGTATCCAAGTGTCCTGGTTAGTTCATGTCAGTTTGACCCAAACCAGAGACGTTGGGGAAGAGGAAATCTCAACTGAGAAAATGTCCCCATGAGATTGACCTGTGGGAAAACCTTGGTGCATTTTCTTAATCAGCCATTAGTGTTAGAGAACCCAGGTTACTGTGGGAAGTGGCACCCCTGGTCTGGTATTCCGAGTACTATAAAAATTCAAGCTGAGTAAGCCATAATGAGCAAGCTAGTAAGCGGAACTCCTCCATGGTCTCTGCATCAGCTCCTGCCTGCGGGTTCCTGCCCTTTTTGAACTCCTGCGTCAACTTTCTTTTAATGATGGACTGTAGTGTGGACCTGTAAGCCGAAATAGCAACAGAAACCCCAAGACACCAAAGGCAGTTTTGAACTCTTGATCCATCTTCCTCTACTTCCGTAGTTCTGGGATTATAGGCATTGGCCACTACGCTCAGCTCCCAAACTCTCTTTCCCAGCCTGGCTTCACTTAGACTAAAATCAGAAACTCTCATGAGAACAGTCAGATTTCCTGAGGCCCGGACTCACTCTTAGGGTGGGCAGGGTACCCCCACTGACAGCCCCAAGACTGCCTGGAATTGGTGAGAGGTCATTCTCTAAAGAAATAAGGCTTCGTTACAATAAGAAGATTCCAGGTAGCCAAAACATGTTCTCTGTGCAGTCGCCATGGCAGTGAGGTCCAGGAAGCTGGGCCGAGCATCTCCTCTATTGATACCCCAGCATAGATCACAATTGAGAAATCTGACTTATGCTTTCTCTGACTAACTTTGTGAGTTCCCAGACATGTCCTTTCATCTCCTGTGTCCTATCTCATTATATTGACCACTATCTAAAAGTTAATGATCCCCAAGTCTATGTTGGATTTCTTTTGCTCATTATTACTTTGGCAGGAGTCTTCAGATCCAATTTTCTGTTCATTCCTGTTGCCACCTCCTGAATCCAGGGGTACACAGTTTCCTCTTGTCCTTTGCCCCAGCTCAGGGCTCCTCATCCATCTTCACTTCCTTTTCTATCCCATCCACACTCTACACTGCATAGTTAGCTTCTTAAAAACAAGCAGACCGGGGGT
Source organism: Alexandromys fortis (assembly GCF_014885135.2). Classification (NCBI taxonomy): domain Eukaryota; kingdom Metazoa; phylum Chordata; class Mammalia; order Rodentia; family Cricetidae; genus Alexandromys; species Alexandromys fortis. The sequence continues at coordinate 4,646,740 of NW_026067977.1, forward strand.
TTGGGGAGTGGCTCAGTGCGGAAGAGTATGATCCACAAGTATGGGATCCTGAGTTCGATCCCCAGCACCCACATAAAACCTGGGCACTGCCACACACTCTTGTAGCTCTAGCCCTAGAGATGGGGAGCAGAGGTAATATGATCCCTACAGCTCTCTAGCCAGCCAGTCAGCCAACTGATGCACTCCAAGGTCAGTGATAGACCCTGCCTCAAGGGAATAAGATGGACAGGAAAGAACAGAAAGCCCAATATTCTCCTCTAGGTTCTGCAGGCATGCACATGGGATGGTCTTGTACATATGCACACACTAAAACAAAACAAAACAAAGTAATACAGTGATATCATATACCTCTGTCTTTCCATTTTATTAACAGACACACTCTACCAATCATTCATACCTTCTACCTGTCATTCACACCCTCTACCCATCATTCACACCCTCTACCCATCTTTCATACCCTCTACCTATCATTCACACCCTCTACCCATCATTCATACCCTCTACTCATCATTCACATCCTCTACCCATCATTCATACCCTCTACTCATCATTCACATCCTCTACCCATCATTCATACTCTCTACCCATCATTCACACCCTCTACCCATCATTCATACCCTCTACCCATCATTCATACTCTCTACCCATCACTCATACCTTCTACCCATCATTCATACCTTTTACCCATCATTCAAAGCTTTTGGGGACCTGATCTTGAGCCATCCCCTCAGTCTAACTGCCTCTGACTCATGGGTCCTCTCAGCAGACATTCTGACTGTTACTCCTTCCCTTCACTTCTCGATTTTCCTCTGTGGGCAGCACCTCTCATGAAAGTCTTTCCCCAGAAAGTCGTTGCTCATCTTCCATGACCCAGAGCACAAGAAAGAAGGTGTGAGCAGATGGATAATGCCTCTGGCCTTGTCCATTTATATGCCAATGGAATGGTGGAGATTGCCTATGTGAACTCTTCGCTGACATGCATTAGCTTTGTTATCTGGCCTCTGCTTCTGTCGCTCCCTATTTATCACGTGCTTATTCCATTTTAGTTTATGCAATTGTGGTGCTTTCTACCTCATCGTGGCATTTACTTATTTTTTTTTTGATCATCTAGGATTTTTCCAGGGAAATTCTATTTTGTCAGTTCCCACATCCTAGCTCAAAGGGATGTTATGTCCTTTCTTAGCCTTCCTGGTGGCTAGGAGACCAGCACAGCTGAGTCCCACACATACCACAGGGGGAACTCTGAACCTGACGCAGTGATGCACAGTGTATGGGGGGGGGGAACCTGGAGAAGAAGTGCCTAGTAGAAGGCAAAGGCCCTCTTAAGAAGAGTGAATGAAAGAGTATTACTTAAGTCACAAAACCTCAGGGCGCTATGCACCTAGGAATAACAGGTCCCTGCACCCCCCCCCCCAACATTTTTCAGAACGAATCTAAAGAGACATGGAGGCTCAGGCATGCACTTGAACCAGTGACCTGTTGAGGCACCATGCTTAAACTCGGCCTAGAGTCACTCCCCAGGTTTTACTGCTGGGATTCTGTGTCTGCAAGATCTTAGATTAGCAAGGGCTCCAGCTTGTTTACTTCTTCTCCAAGCAGAGCGTAGCATCTGAGAGGCCTCTGTGTGTACGGTTGTTGAGGAAACGTGAGTTCTCCTTGAGGAGGCTTACGGGAGGCTTGACTTTAACAGCCACGGGCTATTTGTCATTGCTGAGGAGCTGAGCATAATGCTGAAGCTGCTTGAGGCGGATCTTGGAGTCTTACAATCACTTTCTTTCATTTCTTTTTTGCTAGGGGTTCAGGGAGATGAGACAGTATCTGGCAATGTAGCGTAAACTGATCTCAAACTCATGATCCTCCTGCCCCAGCCTCCTGAATGCTGGGATTACAAGCGTGTGCTATGGGGCCTAGGCCCTGAATCTTCCTTTAAGAAGTTCATGGCTATCGACAGAGAACAAGTGAGCTGAGGGTGGAGCTCTGTGATACAGCCATGGCCTATTGAACACAAGGCCCTGGGTTCGATCTCTAACACCACAAAATCTGAAGGAAATAAACATATTGGATACTATATAGGGTCATGTCATAAATCTTACTTTAGAGTGTGCTGTGGTGGGCGAGCAGAGGACAACTCTTGGGAGTTGATTCTCTCGTTATCCTATGGCATCTGAGAGCAAGCTCAGGTTATCGGAGCTGTGTGCAAGCCCTCCCGCTCACTAAGCCATCATGACGGTCCTATATGGTTAGTTTAATTACTTGATTTGAATTTTATCTGTTTTTAAAAATTCCACTATGCTCTTGTGTCCTGCTCATTTCTTCTTCACAGTAATGAAAGAATTAATCACCTCCAAAAATATGAAACAGTTTCTCAGAGACAATAACAGTATAGGCCCCCAAGTGCCATCTCCCTAGGAGGCCATAGATATGGTTTCCTTTTCTGACGGGGGTCTTGGCTATCATCAGGGCAGGATGATGGAGGCCTTTACTTCAGAAAGTAATTGGCAGAGTCTTATTTCTTCAAGGTCAAGACAGAAAATATGGGTCAAATGATAGCGCCTCAGATGGGTGGGGCAGACAGAAATGACTAGTTGTCCAAGACAGTCCCCGTCTCTTTCTCTCAGAGGACAGAAGTACAGTCACAACCACGCTGTGCCTCCCACCTCCCACATGGGCAGGCCCGCCTTGTGTCTAGGTTCTTCCCAGGATGTGAACAGAAGTGATGCGTATTACCTCCGGGCCAGTCCAGAAGCCCCCCATACTTTCTCCTTCATAATCTTCCCCTTCCTGTTGCATGCAGTGGTGCTCAGATCAGCTTAGGAAGCCACGTGTTGGGCCTGGAAGAGCTGATGTCAACCCTGGCTGAAGATGGGGAGACAGCCTCAGAGGCTCCCCCTTAAGAGGGAACTATCTGTGTAGATGGGAGGGCTAGCCTGTGCTACGCTGCGACAATGGCCCATTATCAGCTGAGTAGTTTATAATAAACAGAAATGTGTTTGGCTTTTGATGACAAAGTCTAGGAAGTGCCAGAGTAAGGCACAAGCAAATGGCCAAGGTCGGCATCACCCCACAGTCGGAGGCTGAAGAACAAAAGAGCTTTTATAACAACATGCTCTAAAAAAATGACTCATTCTTATGCTGATTTACCTTAAGTCATGGTCAACCTCATAGAGTCTCACCGTGACACTGGCTGCACTGGGGATTACGCTTCCAGCATATGAACTCTGGGAACACATCAAACCACAGCAGAGAGATATAAACTTGCAGATCTATTAAACCTCTGAGTTGCCCAGAGGTCTTGTTACTGGCGTGACTTTCCTTCAATATATATGCCAGAGTAGTTAGAGCCACAGCCGGTATGACCCGTGCTTCGACATTGACGTGCAGGGAGGACACCAGTGGCATGCCATAGGCTTCCAGATTTTGACACTGACAGGGCTATTTTAAGCAATAACTCAGACAAAGCTGTGGAAGCTGTAGCTTTAATTCACCAGATTTAAAGAAGACAGGGTACTGAGAGGCCTCCTGGTCAGATCCACAAAGTTCTCAACAAGTTGAAAATAACAGGTGGTATTTTCTAAGCACTTAGCGTGAACCAGGCTGAAGGTTGCTTGCTTTCTACACATGATGGTATTGACACAGTAACCCTAAGGTGTAGGAATATGCTCACTCTTTCCAAAACAAATAACAGAAACGCTGAAAAGAATCACGAAGACTCAGTGCTAGCCTGGGATCTGTGAGGGATTCTGTGGTCCTGACAATTTACTTAGGGTTGGTGCTACGTGTAAGTTGCTGGTGTCATTCCTGGTGATATATGTTGTTTTGATATATTTATTAATGACAAAACAGTTCTTTCTTTCGGTATTGAAACTGTCACAATTTGGATGATAAATTGCAGTCACCTTAGTGCTTCTGCTTAGTCTTCAGCTGGCAAGATCAGAGGGAAAGAAAATCAATGAGGAGCCATGGAGTCCTGTATATCAGATGCTCAAATATGGAAAATCCGATGCAGGGCTTTCATTCTGTCTAAGATTGCCTTGAGCCAGTGGTACGATGGGACTGTAAAAATGACAGTAGAGCCCACTATGCATCGTAGAGTTGTGGGAAGCCCGGCACAAGGCATTGCAGGCCTGAAGTACTTACTTGGACAGGCTGTTTCTGGATGGCTTTATTTGTTACTTTCCTTATTGCTGTGACCAACATCTGGCAAGAAACATCCTGGGGGGAAAAGGGTTTTGAGTTGCAGTGGGAAGGGACACAGTCCATCCTGGTGGAACTGTCACGGCTGTAGGAGAGTGAGGCAGCCAGTGATGTGTCTATGGTGGGGAAACTCTGTCAACCAATCACATCAAATTAAGGCGTGGCTACCTGGAGCCCAGGAAGAAAAACTGGGAGGACCCAGGTGTACAGCTCCCGCTGGACAGATAGGAAGTCGGACCTCCCACTCTTGTGACATGAGTTTCCCCTTATAACCATTAAAATATAATTGTTATTCTTGAGCTGGCTTGGTTATTTATCGTACCCACCTAATTTGCAACAGGTCTATAGTCAGGAAGCAATGAGAGGACAGGAAGTGGAAAAGTTCAAGGCCTGACCCAGTTCCTCCAGTGAGGCTCTGCCTTCTAAAGGTTCTACAATCTTCCAAAATAGCGCCACCAGCTTTTCTGTAATAAGACTCTGCCAATCGCTTGTAACACCAAGTATTCAGATGCACGAACTTTCCAGAGGTTTTCACTTTTAGGCCACAGCACTTGTTATTACCGACTGGGCAACCACAAGGTGGGCCTGTTCAGAGGCTAATGGGCTAATGCAACCCTGGGAACCTGAGCCGGGGAAGAACGAGGCAAGGGCACAGGGGATGTTCTACCTAGAGTCAAGCAGCCTCCAGGGACACGTGAGCTGTCCTCACATATCTCAATGGCTGCTGTGTGGGGAGGGATCAGGCTGATGCCAGGGACTCCAGATGGCAGATCCAGGACTAGGTGGAATGACAAGAACTGGATTCCAGCTCCGTGTCAGAGAGAACTAACAATCTGAGCCGTCTGGCAGTGTGCTCGCACAGCAAAGGATGGAGCAGCCGGTCCTTGGCTGTGTTCAAGCCCAGCAGGGATAAACCCTGGCATTGGTGGCAGTGATACTGTGGGGGTGGGGTCGAACCTCATGACCTCTCCACCTTCCTGCCGAGTTCTGTGATCCCATCAACAGAGATGAGAGCAGACAACTGACCAGAGAGACACAGGGTTTACTTGCTCTTTGAGAGTCAGAACCAACAGTAAACTGACTTTTCTTAAAACACGACAAGTAGCTAGTGCCCAAGTTGCTCTTCGAGTGACCCCACAGCCATGGCCGGCTCTGGGTTACCTTGGCCAGCTAATACAAACTAGGACTGGAATGAAACTTGTCTGGAATGATTCCATGAATGGAGGTGTGACTTTGAGACCGGGTCTTGCGGCAATCAAAGAGAAAGTCTTCAGAGGTGGAGGGTAGGGTGGGGCTGGCAGGTGGGGGGTTCTCACCAGGCTTTGTGTGGGAACAGGGCAGAAAGAAGTAGAACCCATGTTGTGACACTCAGCTGGGGAGCCAGAGTGCTGCCACCGCCTGCCCTGTGCCAGCCCTGACAGTCCTGTTAGTCCCCAGATTTCTTACCCAGAGCAAAGGAATTTCTCTATTCAGCCATGACTAAGCATAAGATGCTCAGGGAGGGAGGCAGGGGGTGCAATAATGAATAAAGTAGAATTTAAAACGAAGATGTCTCATTAGTTGCTAGTAACAAGAAGAAACAAAACCTTGAGGTTGTTTATATATAAAGGGAATTTGTTGCTCTGTGTTAGCTGAGAAGAGGCAGTTCCATGCAGTGGTTTGGACATGATTTGCCTCCTCCAAAATTTATGCTGGAACGTAGTCTCATTGTGAGGAATTAGGAGGGGAACTTAGTCTGCCTGAAGCTTAGGGAGGATCTTTCTCTAGGTATTAGCATTAGATAAAGTCAACAGGGTGGGATCTCCATGACAGGATATAGGTACCTTTATAAGAAAGGGGAAGGACAGGGAGATGGCCCAGTGGGTAGAAGAGCTCAAGAGAAGCTTGCTGACCTGAGTTTGAACCCCAGCACCCATCTGAAGATGGATGGAGAGAACCAGCCCCACAGAGTCCTCCTGTGACCTCCACACAAGGGTCATGTCATGGACCCACTCACATACATCATACATACAAGATACCAAACAGAAAAGTTAACCGAAAGAAGAGGGGGTATACACATGTACACGGTTTTGGTTTTGTTTCTCTCTCTCTTTGTCTCTGTGCTCTCCTGGGCCACCCGAGGATGCAGCCAGCAAGAAGATGACAACCAGATGTGACCCCTCAACTTTGGATGAGAACTGTGAGCCAAAGAAAGCTCTCCTTCACAGTCCACCCAGTGCCTGGTGCTGTGTTATTTACAATAAGAGATGAACACACTGTAGTTTCAGGCAGTGCTTGACCTCCTGGCTCCAACGACGTGACCAGAATCCCATCTCTTCCCATCCATTTCTTAGTTCTGCTTGGCTCCATGGCTGACTGGAGCCCCAGGGTGTGACTCTGCCACACACTCATCACCTCCATCCTCCCTGCATCTTCCGGTCTCTGAAGAGGGTGCGTAGCCAGCAGAGCAGAAAAGGCCAAGAGCTCTCTATGTGTGGGTAGAGCCCGAGTCACATGCCAACTCTGAGCCAATCACTCATCGTGGGAGGACGACGGTGGGTACGAAGGTTACATTAATCCCCAGCTGTATCTGGGTGTTGATGTTAACTCGACCCAAATCACACTGCTGTCTGGGAAGGGAAGGTTTTCTGAGGGGAGATTTTAGTAAAGCCTTTTCCAGAAAAGAGAAAAATCAATGCCAAACAGACACAGGTATCCATCAGGCCAAGCTCTAAGCTCAGAACTTCTGTGGAAGTGCTGGGTAATGGTGAACCCAAGGCAGTATGGTCACCAAGAAGTCTAGGGGCCCGCGAAGCGGAGGAGTGAGCAGGGCTGGACGGAGTTAGGGAAGGAAGCTGCCAAGAGGAGGTCACATTTATCCTGGGACCTGAGTGAGAATAGGGTGATAGATGCTGAGGACTCACACGCATGAGTTAATGTCAGCAGAGAGCATGACAAGCTCAGGGGCTGCAGGAATTCTGAGTGGCAGGAACAAGGAATGGTGGGAACCAGAGGCGTCTGGGCGGTGTGGTGCCGCTGTGGCTGGGAAGGAAGAGTGGGGGCCTTGTGTGTTTGTAAGTGTAGCCCATGACAGCAGAGGAGGCTGATGACCCCTGTCTGACTCTCTGACTCAGCGCAGCCTAGGACTCTGGAAGAGAACACGGCATGGTGAGCGTGAGTAGGGAGGGCAGAAACCAGGGGCTACCCACGCCTCAGTGGGTCTCTGGGCACCCCGGGCTAGCCACGGTGTGGGCTAGGCTAAGTCACAGACTTAGTCTCTGTGTTAATATTTTCATAAACTTTTCTTTTACATAAATTCTTGCTCTGCAGCTCAGACCAGCCTCAAATTCACCATCCTCCTGTGTTCACCTTCCAAGAACTGGTATTACAGGCATACACCACTGGCTTTATTAGATCCGAAAGTAAAAGGTATCATTTTTAAAAAGAAAAGATTCGTATCCCAGGCCACACATCAGGGTTTTCTAGGGAGCCACTTTAGAAATAGTCTTAGGGGTCCATGATACTATGGTAGTGGGGCTGGGCCCTTCCCGTGCCCCTGGTACCAACCAGCACCATGGTCCCTGTCTTGGGTGTTTATTATTAAACAGGCATTACTCAGTGGTGATGAGTGCCGGCTGTGCAGTCAGACATCCCCGGGTTTCAGCTCTTTCAAGTACCGTGTGGCCTTGCACAAGCATCCTTGCTTGCCAAGCCCCCATTTCCTCTTCCGTAATGCATGCAGTGATAGTGCCCACTTCTGGCCTCAGTGGTTAAGATTAAGTGTAGTGATATCTCATTTGTATTTTAATAAATAAAGCTTGCCTGAAGATCAAAACACAGAACAGCCACACTAGTCAGCAATCCAGGCCAGGCAGTGGTGGCACACCTCTTTAATCCCAGCAGCCACACTAGCTAGCCATAAACTGGGTGGTGGTGGTGGTGGTGCACGCCTTTAATCCCAGTGCTAGAGACGAATATAAGGTGGATGAGACAGGAACTGGCTCTCTTTCAGTCTGAAGATTTCATAGAGGTAAGAGCTCTCTAGTGCTTTGGCTGCTTTGCTTTTCTGATCTTCAGGTTGAACCCCAGTATCTGTCTTTGGGTTGTATTATTCGTGTTACAATTGGTGCCCAATGTTTGGGGTATGAATTCACAAAAAAAAGGCCATTTGCCTGTGGCTTTTGAGACACTGGCACAGGCCAGAGCTGTGCATGGGGCTCCCACGGAGCTGCATGTGGAGGTCCAGCCACACCTGGCTAAGCTTTCTTTTCTTTTTTCCCCAAAGACTCTGAGCAAGTTTGGGATTTTCTTGTTGTAACCTCTCTGAAACAGCCTCCAGCTGCCACCCAAACTCCAGAAGCACCTGGGCTCCAAATGCCACAGGACTCACCCACCCTAGACTGGCTGGTTCTGCCTCCAGGCAGCTCCCCCCATCTTCAGTCCCCTCCTCAACCACGTGTGCTTTTTCCAAACAATCCCTGTGCATTTTTCAGACAGTCTTCTCTCTCTTTCTTCTCTCTGTCTCTGTCTCTCTGTGTCTCTGTCTCTGTCTCTGTCTCTGTCTCTGTCTCTCTCTCTCTCTCTCTCAATCTCTCTCTCTTATGGATTGAGGTCTTTCTCTCACCCCCCTTCTTGGGATGCTACCAAACTAGACAGCTGCTTTGAAATCCAGTCAGGCTTTTACCGTTCTATGCAGCAGCAATAAGCATATCTTCGTCAACATCTTCGGTAGAGTTGGTAAGACAATTGGGAATTTTTAAAGGGAGGAATTAATTAAAAGAAAGAGTTTTTCCCACATTGAAAAAAAATGGGAAAAGCCATACAATGAAGGGATTTGAGTCTCTGTATGATAATATGCTAGACAGTTTGAAAATGGAATGATTAAATGAGATGATATCTAATTTAGATGGGAGTTATGTAATACCAATTGTAAACATTATAAGCTTTATCATTTTTGTTTTATCACTAGAAAAATTGGTTAATCTGAGTGCTAAGATACAGGCCTTAGAAAAACTAATAAAACAGATCTCAGAGATATTCAAATCCAGACAGAGGAATTTAATAAAGAACCAATTTCAGCATTGCATTATAAGAATAGAGAGGAACAGCCTAAGGTTTTCAGACAACCAACCTCAATATATCCAGTAACCTTAAAAGAATTACCAAATGGTAGAAGGTCTGTTACAGCTAACTGGATTCTTATGCCAATGTTAGATTTAAGGAGATTCAAGGAAGCAATAGTCTCATACGGCATGCATTTACCTTTTGTGAAACAAATGTTAAACTCGTGGTTAGTTTGTAATAGAATTATTCCTAAGCACTGGATAGACTTGGTTAAAGGTATTTTAAAGCCTGGTCCACAATTACAGTGAAGTGCCTGGTTCAGAGAAGAGGTTAAGATTGTTGAACAACAGAGGATGGCTAGAGATTGAAAAATCTCCCAAGATCAAATTCTTGGAGAAGGAGATTATGCTACTACAGAAAGGCAAACTGTATATGATGACCACACCTGAGTTTATGCTATGCAGCAACTTTGAATGCTTGGAGCAGAATTGGAGAAATAGGAAAGAAAATTAAGTCATTTACTAAAGTCGTACAGGGCCCAAAGAAGCCTTTATGGATTTCTTACAAAGATTGACTTTAGCAGTAATTAGAATGATACCAAATTCAGAAGCTAAATAAATAATAATTGAATCACTAGCTTTTGAAAATGCTAAGTCTCTATGCAAAATGATAATTAGGCCGTTAAAGGCAAGGTCAGCACCTTTGGAGGAATGAATTGGAGGAGATACAATTAATATTCAATGAATCTCATGATCATATGATGCATGGATAAGATAGGTGATTTCCAGAGGTTTGAGAAAAAAATTGTGGTAAGCAAGGTCACCTTAAAAGGGATTGTAGACAGAGCATTCCTAGAAACAAGGTTTTTTCTGAGCCTAATCCATTCAGAATGCCCCTCACTTCTGTAATATGCAGAAGCTGTGGCAAAGGAAGGGATTGGACTAATGAATGTAGGTCAGCAAAGAATATTTAAGGTAATACTTTGCCATTGGGAAACTCCATGAGGGACCTCTTGCAGGCCCCTATGCCAAATCCAGTCCAATCATTTCCTGCCATTGTAGAGGAAACTTCTTCCCAGAACAATTAAAGAGCCTAATGCCTATTCTAAGAAACCATACTGCTCTGGATAATAGAAGAGCTATAGAAGAGAGAACAAAAAAATCCAGGAGAAACCATAAAGTGAGTATTTTAGCAAACCTCTATAAATTAACAAAGACCAAAATTTAAAAACATGAATAAATGATACTGTCATTGAAGGTCTGGTAGACACAGGTGTCAATATAACAATAACTTCATCAGAATCTTGACATCCAAATTGGCCTCTTCAGGATGTAAATGTTCAGTTTTTAGGGAATGGAACTTTATCTCAGGTGAAGTAGAGCAAGGGATGGGCAGAATGTATAGGCTAGAGGACAATGAGAAATATTAAAATCATATGTGGCTAACATAGCAATGAATTTGTAGGGATGGACATGGTTTGTTATAGCAATGGAATACTCAGATTAACATTCCCCCAATCTTAGAAACAATCCATAAATTAATGTGTGTTCCTGGGGAAAATATTAGACGATATTATGAAAAACAGTAACCAACCATTCAGGTTGTACAAGAACAGGGCACAACAGCTACTGATATTTGAATGGTACCAACAGCCCTACCTTTAAAATGGTTGGGAGAAAAACCTGTATGGGCAAAGCAATGGTCTTTAACAATAGATAAACTGCAGGCTTTAGAACAGCTGGTACAGGAGCAACTAGATTCTCACCATATTGAAGAATCAACCAACCCTTAGAATTCCCCTGTATTTGTTGTTAAAAAGAAATCTGGAAAATGGAGAATGGTAACAGATTTAAGAACTGTTAATAAGGTAATTCAGCCAATGGGTTCTCTACAGTCTGGATTTCCTTTGCTTTCCTTACTACCTAAAGGATGGCCTCTTATAGTTATTGATTTAAAAGATTTTTTTTACTATACCTTTACAAGAAAAGGACAGAGAAAAATTTGCCTTCACAGTGCCTACTTAAAATAATTCCTAGCCTGCTAAGCAATAGAAGATTCTCTCACAGGGAATGCTAAATAGCCCTACTTAGTGCCAATGTTTTGTAAATCAACCGCTGGAAATGATGCATAAGCAATTTTCTGAATCTATAGTTCATAATTATGGGGATAACATTTTGCGTATGTAATTCAAATATAGATACTTTAGAAAAATGTTTAAAGAAGTAAAGAAAATTTTGCCTTGTTGGGATTACAAATAGCTCCTGAAAAAATGCAAAGAGAAGATTCTATTATAATTTAGGTTATAAAATGTTTATAAAAAATTATACCCCAAAAGGTGAAAATTAGGAGAGATTGATTGTAGACTCTTAATGACTTCCAAAGATTGCTAGGAGACACTTCCCGTCTATGGTGCAGTATCGGGATAGGTCCTGATAACCTGATTAATTTAAAGAAAACCACAAATGGTGACAAAGACTTAAGTAGTCCTAGGAAACTATCAGCTGAAGCTGACAGAGAATTGGCTTTGATTAAAGAGAAATTACAGAAGCCACATGTGGATCATGTGGGTCTGAATCTTAACTGTATTCTGGTTATATTACCCTCCAAACATTCCCCTACAGGAATTTAATGCAGAGGGAAGATATTATCTTAGAATGGATCTTATTGCCAAATAAACAGAGTAAAAAACTAAAAACTTATGTGAAAAAGTCTCTGAGTTAACTCTAAAAGGAAAATTGAGACTTTGTTAATTGGCAGGAATAAACTCGGCAGACGCAAGCGGCGGCAGACGCAGGCATCGGCAGACATAGGTGGCAGCAGACTGGTGTGCAACACCAAGAGCAGATCGCCTCACTACAATTAAATCAAAGAGGTAGGCTTTTTGTTGGCGAGGTCCCTGGCAAATGGGGAGCCTGTTCCTGTTCCTGAAGACCCTTCTGAGGGGTGAGAGGGATCTTGGCCCCCGGCAGGAGCCAGGAAAAAGAGCAAGGGCATTTTGTAAGAGGAGCCCCTGGCCAGCAGGGAAACCTGATCCGTTTTTTTTTTTTAATTTATTTGTTTATTTATTAAGGATTTCTGTCTCTTCCCCACCGCCGCCTCCCATTTCCCTCCCCCTTCCCCAATCAAGTCCCCCTCCCTCGTCAGCCCAAAGAGCAATCCGGGTTCCCTGCCCTGTGGGAAGTCCAAGGACCACCCACCTCCATCCAGG
>NW_026067977.1:4660920-4701344 GCF_014885135.2 Alexandromys fortis
CTGAAGGATATGTTAAATAAATAGAAAGGGATGATAAATACTCCCAGAAACAGATTGCACAAAGCTTTATTAACTTTGAATTTTCTAAATGCTAATAAGAAAGGAACAACAGCTGTGGAGAAACATTGGATGATAGAAAAACTACAGAATTAGATCAGCCAATATACTTTTAAGATATAATGACCTTAGAATGGAAATCAGAACATGTGTTACACTGGGGAAGGGATTTTGCTTTGTTTCCACAGGAGAAGGAAAGCTATGGATACCATCAAAATTGATAAAAATTCAGTTTGAACATGACACCTCTTAATTAGAAGAGATGATAGATCATTAAGCACCATGGCCATTTAATCTAAACTAACCTATAAAACTAGCAAATGTTCTTCATTTGATCAGATATAAGCTGCCAAAAGAGAACCTCCCCAAAACTAGGACTGGGGAAGGGTTTTGTTTCTGTCTTTTCAGGAGAATAAAAGTATTCAGTTAAGGAATCTGAAGACCACTGACATCTGAAGAAAAAGGACAAATTATCCAGAAAAAAAAAATGTCTCAAGAAAAAGAGTAAATCAGCCTATTGGTGTATCACATTTCCAATACGATAAAATTTCATAAATCTTCCCAAAATTTTTTTTTGCTATTCTCTACAGACATATAATGAAAGTAGTCTTTTTGTGGTCCCAGTCTAACTAAATATTTAGCTGAGTTTGGAGTTGGGGTAACGTTCTCTCCTTCTCTAAGCCTAAGCATGAAATCCAAAATCTCTGTCTCATGTCAGAAGAGCCACCTGATATGGGACAGAAGAAAAATAAATATTTATGGACTGTTTTATTGCCACTAATCTCATAATACTTTGATTTTATACTGGCTCTTTAACAGCTTGTCTTAAGGTATAATTTTTTTAGATTAATTCATATATATGTATATATTCTAAACTTCTTATCATGGTATTAATGCTAATTAGTTAGAGTACTAACTAATTATAGAAAAAGGTTTCATCAACCTTCCTGTACATGGTTTTGGGTTTGAGTTTTTATCAGTTTTCTGCAGTGAGTCATGAGCATGACTAACATCCAATGGGACCCCACAATGATGACCCCTCCAGGACTCTGTTAATACTACTAAGCTGAAAAACCCCACCTGAAAATCAGCTTTGGACTACAAACTGGTCAGAACAGTTTCAACATGGCTAGCTCACAGACTACACTAGCCAGGACTTGAGCCAAGCCCTGCACTTTCCCATTATGCAGAGACTGGGCAGAGAGGGAGCTACCTCTCCCAGGACTTGACAATTAGTCCAACTCTTTTTTACCAGGATCCTCTAAAGATGCTGTTGCCCTCAGACAGCAGGAAGTAAATTTAAGAACACAACACTAACATTTCCAAGAGGTAGCATGGGTGTTTTTAGTTGTTCAATGGGTTATAGGTGTTTGGTATTGTTTAGGGGGGTTGGTTAAAATTGCTATTGGTTATGGCCAAGAGGGAAGTTGAGCAAAAGGAATTAGATTCAGGGTCCTTCCTTTTTTTTTTTTTAAAAAAAGGAGATATAAATGTGATAGGATAAAAGGACAGATTATTGAATCTACTTTTTTTTTTTTTTCAAGACAGGGTTTCTCTGGAGCCTATCCTGGAACTAGCTCTTGTAGACCAGGTTGGCCTCGAACTCTCAGAGATCACCTGCTTCTGCCTCCCAAGTGCTGCGATTAAAGGCATGCACCACTACCACCCGGCTTAGATCTACTTTTAAAAAGCAACTACTAGTTTTAGATGTTTTACATTGGATTGGACTCTTGTATATTGTATACAAATTAAAATATTGATACAAATTTGAGATTAATTTTGTTAGAACACACTGCACATATATGTCTACTCTTGTTCAAGGTAAAACTCATTTAACAATGTATGTGGAAAATTAATACTCTGTGAGAGATGACTCTGCCTTTAAGTATATCCAAATGCCATTTGTTCATTTGCTTGTTTCTGACAACATTCAGTCCCAGGAATCAGGAATACAGCAGGGAATGAAGGAGACAGAAGTGTCTGCTCTATGGATCATTTCTTCTAGCCAATGAGATGGCCGAGAATACAAAAAGGATGTACACACATGAAGTGCTGAGTGGTAGGAGGAAGCTAGAGTGGAATGGGGGGTGGGGGCTGAAGACAGTGATGTCCTAAGTGGGCGTGATCGCAAGAGGCCCAACCAAGGCCGTAGCTGAGTAAAGACCTAGTGAAGGGAGGGAAGAGGGCCATGTGGGAGGAGTGTGGTCAGGGGTAGGATTGGTAGGTCCAAGGGAAAGCAAGGGGACTCCACGGCTGCAGCAGCACAAGGCAAAAAGATGGTGGAATAAGAGGAAGAGAAGGGGGCAGAAGCCAGATCATGAACCGTGGGTGTTGCCATTTGAGGAGATGTAGGACTTGCAGAGAAGAGTGACGTTCTCTCCCTGAAAATTTATTAGGACCTCTCTGGCTGCTTGCTACAAGGAAAACTTGGGAGGGTAGCCCAGGTGTCCACTAAAGGATACACATACCCTTGCCCTGCTCATGGGGCGACCTGCAACTTCCAAGATGGCCCCAGTCTTCCTCTCTACCTTGATTCCACCCATCTGCAAGCCACTCCCTGTAGTTTGCTGGACTGACTTAGCTGCTTCCTTTGACCAAAATATGGTGAAAATCATGTCATGTGCTTGTGTAAGGTTAAATTACAGAGATTGGGGCTTCTGTCTAGTTCACTTTGACTGGTGTCTCTGTGTTTGGCTCTATGGAGAGGGGTAAGGAAGTGTCCAGTGATGACCACAAACCACCTGAGCTTGAGTGTGGACCCTCTTGCACCTGAACCTTATGGTAACGACAGCCCTGGCCAGTGGTTTCCTGTTTACTTTGTGTGGGATGCTCTGAACTGAAGGGACCCAGCCAAGCCACGCTCGGATTCCTGACTTACAACCACTGTGCAATCATAAAGCTTCGTCATTGTACATCCACTAAATGGCAGGGAGCCTTTTTGTGCAGCAGCTGATAACTGAAGAACAAATAATAAAAACCCAGAGACAGAAATTAGGGTTCAACCTGAAAACCAGAAAAGTAAAGTAGCCAAGCTATTAGAGAAGTCTCGCCTCTACCAAGGATGGGTGACTGCCAACTAAGAAAACTAAGTCTGTCTATCCTCTTATTTTATATTCCCTCTAGTGCTGGGATTAAAGGTGTGAACCACCACCACCTGGATTTATTTCTGCACTGATCTTACGTAGCTCGGGGTGACCTCGAATTCACAGAGACCCATCTGTCTTTGTTTCCCAAATCCTGAAATTAAAGGTGTGTGTCACCATTACCTGACCTCGAGTGGCTTTAGCTTTGCCTCTGGTCTTCAGGCAAGATTTGTTTATCAAAATACAAATACTATACCACTATAGATAACTATATATAATACACTTAATATGGCTTAGTAAGTATTAGCCCAGGGTAGCCTAACAGATACTTCTCCTACTGTCTGGGTCCCAGCGGTCAAATACAGATCTTCTAGATAGGCTGCAGGTGCCTTTACCCCGAACCTGTTCCTTCACATCTTTTTGTTGTTGTTTGTTTGTTTGTTTGTGAGACAGGGTTTCTCTGTATAACAGCCTGGAACTAGCTCTGTAGACCAAGCTGGCTTTGAACTCACAGAGATCCACCTGCCTCTGCCTCACAAGTGTTGGGATTAAAGGTGTGTGCCACCACCCAGCTCTTTCAAATCTTAATCAGACCGTTTTCCTGCCAGAGCTTTTTGGCAAATCACCCCTACCTCAACCTCTTAGTCCTTCCTGTTTCTCTTCATCCTCTCTCACCATCTGACACATCACACATATTACCCACATTGCTTACCATTTCTCTAGCTCTCACTCCTCAGAGAATGTAGGTTCCCTATGAACAGGGATTTCTGGATTTGGTGCTTTGCCTGCCTGTATGTCTGTGCATCACATGTGTACCTTCTGGGAGGCCAGAAAGGGGTATTGGATCATCTCGAACCAGATTTACAGATAGTTGTGAGTCTGTCTGTGGGTGTTGGGAATTGAACAGGGGTCTCCCCTGGAAGAGCAGCCAGTGCTCTCTACCGCAGGGGGCCATCTCTCTGGCCCTGGGGTTTGTGTTTGATCACCACTATATTCTCCGTGCCTAGACTCACATCCTATGTGTGAGTAGTAGATGTTCAAAGCCGTCAGCTCCCACATTCCCTGCTGAGCCTGAACGGCGAAGGTGGGAACAAAGGCAGTGAGTGGAGTGAGCTGAAGATTGGGTTACTCTGCTCAGCACCACTCCACACACATGAAGAACAGAGAGCATCCATCAGAGCAAGGCACCGTCACCCGGAGGTGCTGAGAATTCCAGAGCATACAACCCCAGAAGACAGAGTGAAGCCAACCCTGTGGTAGCCGTGGGTCTGACAAGATGGCTCCTGCCACCGTCACCGTGACTGCCTGTAATAGGACTGAAGGGGTGGCTGTGGATACGGGTGAAGGAGTCTCACGTGCCTCTGACTGCCTGTGTGCTCCGTGGTGTTTGTTGTATTAACTAAGCCTTCTCCCTCCAAGCGCCACACGGAAAATGCAGCTCTTAAATCTTAAAAACCAAGTGACAGGAAAGGAGAAGAGTGAGGTTCAGAAAGTGGAGTATTTCCCAGTGGAGAATCAGCAGGAAGCAGAGGCTTAGATGCTTTGTTTGGGGGGGAGGGGGTCAGAGAGAGAGGGGGGAGAGAGACATGTGTGATGATGGGGATGTATGTATGCTTGTATATGTGTGTTCATGCGTGTGTGTGTGTGTGCACAAGTGTGTGTGTGATGTGATGGGTGTTGGGAGAGAGGGTGGGGTGCATATGTTTGAAATGTGTGGTGTGAAGGTGTGTGGGAGAGAAAGGGTAATGTGTGTAGGGGTATGTGCATAGTATGCATGTATGCATGTGTGTGTGAGCTTGTGGTGTGTGCATGTGTGGGAGAGAGAGGATGATATGTGTGTGAGCTGTGTCGTGTGTTGTGTCTGGGAGAGAGGGTGGTGTGCATGTGAAGATGTGTGTAGGGATATGTGCATGGTTATGTGTATATATGCATGTGTGTGTGTGTGTGTGTGTGTGTGTGTGTGAACTGTGTAGTGTTTGGGAGAAAGAGGGTGGTGTACGTGTATGTGTGTGTGTATGCAGGTATGTGCGTATGCATGTGTGTTTAGGTATGCTGGCCTGTGCACGTGTATATAGAGATCAGACCCCGCCCTCCAGTGTTGAGATTGAAAACCTGTGCAGCTGCTCCCAGCTGTCCACGTGGACGTTGGAAACCCAGATTCAATACTTGGGCAGGGGCAGCAAGTGCTTAACACAGCGAGCGCTGCCAGCTCTTCTCTGCTTGTTTGTTTTTTTCAAATTTTGCGAATATGCACACGTGTGATATGTGTCAGGGGAGGGGAGCGTCATGGCATACAGGTAGGGGTCAGAGGACAACTCTGTGGAGCTGGTTCTCTCCTTTCATCACGTGGGTTTCGGGTCTCCGGGCTTGGGAACAAGCATCCTCGTCCACTGAGCCACCGGACTGGCTCTTGTCACGCCGCCGTTATCGCTCCATAAATAGTCCTGTGAACTGTTCCTTGGGCTCTTCCGAAGCCCGGTTTTCCTAAGCCCACAGCGTCTGTTTCCGGAATGTGCCTGGTAGCCTGCAGAGTGTGTAAACTCGTAAGAGAGACCCTTTCTGGCGGGCTCGGCTTTCCCAGCACGTGGTGTGGCCTCTAATCCCTTAGCCTGGAGCTCAACCCCACCTGCCTCCTTAGTGGGCACTTCTGAGTGGTGAAACTCACCCTCCCAAGATGGCACAATCTTCCCAGTCTTTCTTGCCCTCATCCATGCGCGCGAAGCGCCTTGGGAGGAAGTGCAAAGACTGGCCAAAGCCAGAGGGGGATGCTAAGTGGGACTGGTCAGGAAATGAGGTCCAACCCAAATTTCCTTCCAAAGAAGTTGTTTTTTTTTTTAGTGTGGAAGTAAATTCTTGCCACAGGAAGGAGCCAGCTTCCATCCCAGCCCACTGAGGAGCTGACCTAGCAGAGGGGAGCCGATCTTAAGACGGAACAGACTCGGTGTTACAAACAGAGAAAAGAGCCATTTGGGGGTATAAATAACCGGCACTGGAAATTCTGCAAAGCACATCGGAGGGGCTGGCCTCCCTAGATAGCAGTTGGTGTGGCCTTTCTTATTTAAAATCTGAACTTTGAGAAATTACAGATGTAGAGGCAGAACATTCTGCGCAATTAATGACAAGAGCCGGGATAAAAGGAGAAATTATCTGAACCCACATCGGGATGAGCAGAGAATTAGGTGGGAGACACAGCTCATCCAGTCACGGGTGAGATACAATCAACACATCCGTCAGTTCCTTAGTCTGAAGGGCTCCGGGCTCAACAAGAGAATCCAGCTGCAGCTGCTCAGAGCCCCACAATAAATCTTAGGCAGTTCTCATTACATAATATAATACCCAGCCATTCTCAATTAACCTTTGTCTTATCTTCTGAAATGTAAATTAAAGAACACTTCCCAGTACTTCCATTGTGGAATCAGGAGTAGGGAAGAGCCAGGGAGTGACTCAGCCTGGACGACACTAGCCTCTCCCAGTGCTACGGGGCTACTGTAGACCTCTGGGTGGTGGTTTCCTTGGGTATGACAGCTGGTGGCGTGATCAGCTATGTACACAATCCTGTGTATGTTCTGCAGATAGCTGGGTTCATGCCCCAGAGCACTGTCCTTGTCTTTCGGCCAGCGCGCCATGTGCATCCATTTTAATCCCCTCGCACACTCTGTATGCAGCAATTGGGGTGGGAAGAGGCGAAGCCTCACAAAATTTAAGTAAAGCTGTTTCGATTTTGGCCAAGGAGAAGCAGAACAGATTTTCAGCTATTTTTCCTGGTAAGATTTGCCCTGGCCTCTAAGATGGTTTTCCTTTTAAAAAGAAAATTATGTATTTGTTTATTTTGGGTGTTTTGTTGGGGTTTGGGTTGGTTTGTTGAGGCGGAATTCCATGTAGCCAAGGATGACCTCGAACCCCTGATCTTCCTGCTTCTACCTCCCACATGCTGAGATTCTGGGGGTGTACCACCATGCCCAGCTATCTCTCATCTCGGCATCCCTGAGAGCTTTGGTCTGTCTCTCTTCAGAGGAGTCCAAGTCTCGAATCCATTCCTCGTCTCTCTCTTTCATATGGATATATGCAGAAAGAAAGCCTATTAAGTTCCCAACCCTTCCCCTTGGAATTGCTGATATGTAGCTTCTCTAGAGCATGAGCTGGCCCTCCCTCCCAGCAGCAGGAAGGGCCTTTGTGCTGACCAATCCTAATGTTTACATTCCCTATGACGCCACTGAATTATTTATGCAATCATTGAAAACTGTGTTTCTATTTAGACAGAAAAGGGGATGTGATGTGGGAGTCCCCTCTGTATGTTATGAATATGTTTTAATACCATTGGTTAATAAAGAAGCTGCTTTGGGCCTATTGCAGTGCAGAATAGGGCAAGGCGGGGATTCCAAGCAGGTAGAGGAGAAGAGAGAAGGTGGAGTCAAAGAGACGCCATGTAACCCTCTGAGGAGGCAGGCGTCCAGAGCCTTACCAGTAAACCAGGAGCCTTGTGGTAAAATATAAAATAATAGAAATGGGTTAATTTAAGATATAAGAGCTAACTAGCGGTGCGCTTGAGCAATTGGCCAAGCAGTGTTTTAACTAATACAGTTTATATGTGATTATTTCGGGTCTGGTCAGCCAGGAACGAACAAGCAGCCTCTGATTACAGAGGTTGTTATGAGCAACTTCTTATGGCACTGTTCTTCCCCTGTAACCCTGCCTGTTGGCCCGCCAAATCCCCAACTGTAAACCCTTCATTTCTGAAATATAAACACACTTATCCTCCCCACGTCCGAGGCTGCTCTCTTGAGTCATGCCTTAGGAAATGACGGCCTGTGTAGTTGAATAAAAATGTTTGCTTAAATTAAAAAAAAAAAAAAGAAAATTGTGTTTTTAACTGTAACTTCTGAGTGTTTAATTTTGTAATGCCTCAATAATAAAAATAAAGCCCATGTAGATTTGTCTTTATTCTTTATTACACGAGAAGAAGGTTCCCTGTCACTTTTGACTCCTAGATGTTTCTAGAAGTTGAATCTGGGACTAAGTTCTGGCCTCCCCTTCCACAAGCAATCTGATGGAGGTATTGTCTCAACCGAGGCTAATCTTCCTAGATGATCCTGGCGGTGTCGGGTGGACCAAAAAACAAACAGACAAACAAACAAAGAAACAACAAACAAACAGATCTAACCAGGACACGTACAGTATTGTGTCTGTGTGGCTGCCTTATGTCACCTAGTGCTCTCGCGCCTGAACATCTTCTTAAGGTGGATTAATGTTCCATTATACACAGCACGCTGTCATAGCCAGTAACCAATAAACAACGGACATGCATCAAAAGCATTGTGATTGCTCCTTTTCCACAGTGGACATTTGGGTCTTCTGCCCTTGGCTATGGCGAATAATGAACGCTGGCTCTCACTCTCCCATACTCGTCTACATTAAACATACCCAGGAGGCAGAAAGTGCTGAGAGAATAGAGCTCCACTTTGCCACAATGGGGAAAAAAAAATCCAGCTGCCTACATTGTCACTCATTTTGGAAGCAGCTTGCTAGAGTGGAAGTTATTTTGCATACAATTAGCTATTAGCTCGAAGCTCTCAACTCTATTTAAAGCTTCACTTTAAAGTTTGATTTTTT
Organism: Alexandromys fortis; assembly: GCF_014885135.2. Taxonomy (NCBI): domain Eukaryota; kingdom Metazoa; phylum Chordata; class Mammalia; order Rodentia; family Cricetidae; genus Alexandromys; species Alexandromys fortis. Next base: position 4,669,671 of record NW_026067977.1, read on the forward strand.
TCTTCTTCTTTTTTTAGGGCTTCAGAAGTTTTTATTGTCAGAATTCAGAAATGCCCCCATTCATCTGAGCTCTCCAGAATGTTCTATTCTGGAACAAGGATATCCTAAAAAGTTGCACTAGTGTGTGAGTGACTACTGAATACGCTCCTTAAGTTAAAGTGACTACTGAATACGCTCCCTTAAGTAAGCTTCAGCTTCAAGAACTCTTCTATCTTCACCTTGTGGAATGGAACTAGGTATGAGGATTGTGAAACATCCTTTCTCATCCCTGCCCCCGTTCCACCCTCTCAAAAACTGCATAAAACCAGCAAGCAGAAACAATGGGCATTGTTGAGGTAACCTTGGATTTTCTCTGCTTTATCATTTGAAAAGGAAAACATTTGTGAATATCCATATTTTAGCTATTAATAAAACAAACCACTTGTAGCACAGCTCACAAATGGTGGCTTTTTTGAGTGGTGAACCTCAGCTATACTACAGACTGTGAGCCCTCCTGTGTGGGGTAAGTGGTGATCTCAGGGCTCCCCAACACCTCCCACCCAGGAGAAGACAGAGGAAGAGCAGCAGAGTTGAGCACCAAGCCCCTTGGGGGCCAGAGGTCTCCAGTGTCTTGTTAAGTTCCCTGCAACTCCAGTTTGTAAACCCTGAATGACAAGCTTACCCTATCCTAATTCAGAGGCAGAATAAAGCAGCCCCTGGGGATGCTGGGACAGTGTGGCTAATAGGGTGTAGTGGTTAAAATGTCAGGCTAGTCTCGAACTCCTGATCCTCTGCCTCTACTTCTTCAGTGTAACCCACCCATTTGCACCACCACACCCAGCTGAAAAGTGCATTTAGGGACAGGTGAATGTGGCTTCAAGTCCAGGCTCCAAGGCTTTCTAGTCTTCTAAATGTCAGTGATTGGCTCACACAGCTTGAGTCTCAGTTTTTCACCCATACCACGGGTGTAAGCCATTCTGTTTGTGGGATCTACCCCATCTGTCCAGAATCCTTTCTCTACCTTTTTCATTCCTACAGGTCAGCCATCCCGTGGAAGGAGTGTAGCACTGGTCTAGTCCATCAGATCTGTTAAGTGAGGCTGTTGAACAGAATGCCTTTTAGCGACAGCTTCTAAAGGGAGCAGACAGGAGGCAGGGGGCACACAGGAAATGGGTGCGTGAGAGAACAGTCATGGGCTGGGGGCATGATTGAATGGGCCCTATGAGGACCCAAGTTTCACTCCCCAGAGCCTCTGTAAAGCCAGATGCAGCAGTGGCTGTCTTTTACCAGCACCCCTGCAGGGATACAGGAGGAAGGGCGCGGAAATCCCTGGAAGCTTGCAGGCCAGTTAGCCTGGATGCTCAGCATCAAACCACAAAGAGAGCGTGTCCCCAAACAAGAAGGAAAGCGAGGACCACACCCAGAGCTGTCGATGGCACATATACCTGTATACACACACAAAAAAAAGTAAGTGAAAATTATCATAAAAAATGATGGAGCCACATAAAAGTAACAAAGGGTTAAAAAAAAAAAACCATAGAGTGGAAAAGGAAGGAAGGAGGGAACCTGAGTACCTGGTTTTCCCAGCTTTGAAAGCAGAGGTATTTGTATATTTCCTGTTTCTAGCTTTAAGTTACATTTGTCACCGGAAGTTCTGACTTGATGCACCTTCACAGCTGTGGAAATAATGGCTGTAAAGGAGGTCAAGTGAACCATGGTTTACATCTTCCAAAACGGGCACTTTTTGGAAGGATTATCTTAGGTGGGAAGACCCTTTCCTTTAGCAAGCAGCCCCTTCCCATGGTGGCCCAGATACAAAGAGGTCTGAGGGGAAGGCAGAGCTACTTTTGCCTGCTGTCTTCACTCCTTGATGGTAAGTTCATCCACTGCAGAAGCCAGTTTCTTCAGCCCTCCAACACGCACTGAAAATGTCCTGGTTTGTGTTAACTTGACACAAGCTAGAATTAGCTGGGAAGAGAAACAGCAACTGAGAAAATGCCTCCATCAGATCACCTGCAGGCAAATGTGTGGAACATTTTCTTGATTAATGGTTGATATGGGTGGGCTTAGTATGCTGTGGGTGCTGCTACCCCTGAGCTGGTGGTCCTGGGTGCAGAAGAAAGCAAAACAAGAAAGCCATGAGGAGTAAGTCAGTAAGGAGCACTCTTCCACGGCCTCTGCTTCAGGCCTTCAGTACCTCGGTACCCAACTGGGACTTCTGAGGTATCTAACGTCATGAACTGAGCAGCTGCTGGGTTCTCAGCCTCTCCAGGGTCTTGATAGCCGTTCTTTGACTACCCAACCCATATCACACAAGCCAATCTAGGAAAACCCCCTTTGGATACACATTTATTACATCTGTTCTGTTCCCATAGAGAATACTGACTGATACAGTAGAGCTGAGAGGAGCCATCTAGACTGAATCCTTCAAAGCCACTTTCTCACGGAGAGGAGCATTGGACTAACGACCTGTTCCAGGTGCCACAGTCAGCCACAGGGCTGTGGTGAGAATCCTAACACTTAGCTTGCTCCTCAGCCAGAAGGCACAGTTTGCCTTAGTCGTTAATTTCATTCTCAGAAAACACCCGTGAGAATTTGAACAAAAGACTTAATCCTTTTCCTTCCTAAACCATTTGCCTAAACACCCCCTCCCCCACTAAGAGTTCCATAATCAGAGCCTTTCCCTTCTCACGCTTTGGGAAAGCCAACCAATCAAGACAGCTGTGAAGGAACATAGAGCCAGGACTTCTGGTGAAGGCCCCAGCAGGGAGGAAGAGGAGCTTCTGAAGAAGGACCCGGACAGAAGGGTGCCAAAATTATCCTATAAACTTGCCCTTTGCACAGCAGAGAGCAGGCAGAGGAGTGTGGGCCTTACCTGTTCTGAGCAGGCATCTTGGACCTGTTCCCACGATGACACTCACTCTTCCCACCACCTTCTTAGCTGTTGCTCATCCTTCCTGTCTACTCCCTTGCTCTCTTCTGTGCAAATGGAGGCTACTTGTTGGTTTCCCAACAGCCCAGACCTGAATAATCACACAGAAACGATATTAGTTACAGCAGTGTTTGGCCAATGACTTAGGTGTATTCCTAGCTAGCTCTTACATCTTAAATTAACCCATTTTTATCAATCTATGTGTCACCACGAGGTTGTGGCTTACTGGTAAGGTTCCATAGTCCTTCTACATGGTGTCTCCCTGATTCTACCTTCTTTCTCCCTGCATTCTGTTGTAATAGGAGCGGCAGGGCTGCGTCCCCAGCACCCCGGCCACCTGGCTAGCTTATGCCCTGAAATAACAACACATAAACTGTATTCTTTTAAACACTGCTTGGCCCATTAGCTCTAGCCCTTACTGGCTAATTCTGATATCCTGATCAACCCATCTCTAATAAACTGTGTAGCACCGGTCTTACCGGGAAAGATTCAGCATGTCTGACCTGGCGGCTTGCTTCATGGCATGTGCCTCAGAGAGCAGAGCTATCGCGTCTGCCCCGGAGAGGGGAGCATGGCATCTCTGAGCTCACTTCCTCTTCCTCCCAGGATTCTGTTCTGTTTATTCCACCCACCTATGTTCTAACCTATCAGGGCAAGCCGTTTCTTTATTTAATTAACCAATGGCCTTCCTCCATCAGCATTCAGTTTAGTTTTCCTGCCTAGCTCTGTTCTGTGCTGCCATAGGCCAAAGCAGCTTCTTCATTAACCAATGGCAATGAAACATTCACAGCATACAGGGGGGGACCTGCATCACTTCTGCTCTCCACTCCTTCTTTCTACCCATCTAGTCCTTCTGAACAGGTCTGCTTGGCTCTATCCTTCTTGGGAGATTAAGTCACAGATGGGAAAGCCATATTTTAAAGTCAGAATTGCCCAAATTGTGATTTGAGGTCAGCAGTTCCAACCATTGCTAATGTAATTTTGATGCATTTGGACAGAGTTCTGTGGGCAAACCAGCAGTTATCAAGTTCCACAGACTTCATAATCACAGTTGGATGTGCAACAGTTGTCACGTCACCTTCTTGTCCTGAGGTCCAATTGACTCTGAACATGAGCCTCTCTATGCCACTCACCTAATGGCAAGTCTATCCTTCTGCCTTCCTCCTGTTTTGCCCTCTCTAGAGCTGTTGGTAGGATTCTGAGATATGTCCCAGAGTGGAACCCTCAGGGCCCAGGATGGAGTGACTTCATCAATGAACCCAGGCTTGCCTGGCCATGTGAAGATGATTGGCTCTGGCCACCTTGTTAAGCTCAACTAACTGACTGTAGGGAGCTTGGCTGGGCCTAGAACCTGAGTTCTAAGAGACCTGCTGGCCAACTGTAGGGCACTTGGCTGGGCCTAGAACCTGAGTTCCAAGAGACCTGCTGGCCAACTCTAGGGAGCTTGGCTGGGCCTAGAACCTGAGTTCCAAGAGACCTGCTGGCCAACTGTAGGGAGCTTGGCTGGGTCTAGAACCTGAATTCCAAGAGACCTGCTGGCCAACTGTAGGGAACATGGCTGGGTCTAGAACCTAAGTTCTGAGAGACCTGCTGGCCAGCTCTAGGGAGCTTGGCTGGGCCTGGAATCTGAGTTCTGAGAGACCTGCTTCCTCATTTGCCTTGTTGAATCCTGATAGTTCCCCAGGGGCCTGTCTAGTGCCAGATGCTCCCAGTCTCTGTCCCTTTTTATCTTGGAGGATTTTAAGCTTCTCTCTGCTTATCCCCAGCCCATTTTACCAAGCAAAAGCACTTACCTTTTTCCTTCCTTTATGTTAGGATTTGACAAAACTTCTCTTAGCCAAAGGCAGAAGGTGATAATTTGATCTTACAAAATAAATCTCCTCTCTATCAAGAGGTCACTAAAAGCTAAGTACTTTCTCCAGAAAAGGGGCGGGGGTGGCTACAGTGAGAACAAGTCAGAAAATAGTGCTCAGCCAAGTGCGCCATCATCAAGAGGAGACTAGACACCTCTTAGAGGACTCCTGTACTGGGGACTCCCAGGAGACAGATGGAAACTAGAACCTCTGTGTGCTTCTGAAAGGACTGTTCCCCACCCAGCATCCAAAGGACCTGGGAAATCCTATGCTAGAGCATGACTGCTAATGGTCCTGGCTGTGGGCTGTGCCTCTGGTCAGGGACCAGCCTGTGAAACCACCTAGTCGGTCTATGAAAGGACAGGGACCTGTAATGTGACGGCAAGGACACACGAAACGGGACAGGGGCACTTAGCACAACACAGGTGTCATTGTCCCCACCACTCTCCGAGCTGGCTAAGGAACCTGGAAAGTTGGGTATAGTGTCTCTGTACCCTTGGTTTCTGTGTGGCTTAGATTAACAGCAGCAAGAAGAGGATTGTTTTTCAACACAAAGGCCTTTTCTGGAGCACAGCCAGTGCTGTGCCCCACCCCCTGTGTTGTTTCAGGAGCAGAGTGATTTTGGCTGTGGTATTAGAAACAGGCTGTCAAAAAGTAACTGGCATGTTAACTTTAAGCATGTGCAGAGGTACAAGTGGCAATTTGGAACTGAGACATTTTGTACAGAATTGAGGCTACAGTGGCATTTCCCCCTTGGTCTTTATTGGCCGTTCCTGGGTGGCACCATGTAAGGCTGCTTTCAACAGCCTGGTGACAGAGACAGGCTCTGGTGGACGTAAGGTTACTGAAGGACGAGAGAGGCCAGGCCTCGGAATCATCACATCATAGTTCCAGGGGTCTAAGCCCAGAGCCTGTTTAAGAAGTGGCCCTGCAATCCCAAGAGGGAGATGAACTCAAAAAAGGACTCTTTAGTCTTGGAATCTGGAGGACCCAGGCTGCAGATTCCCACCTGAATGGGAATTATTTAAGATAATTTATTTTCCTTTAAGACTCCCTCTCAGTACCAGCTGTGTCCTAGTCTGGATCTCTGTATTCAGACTTTTCTTTGGGCTGCCAGCTCACAAATAATGACACAGAGACTTATTAATATGAATGAAAGCTTGGTCCAAACTTAGGCTTTTTCCAGCTAGCTGTTATAACTTAAATCAGCCTGTTTCTAGTGATCTATTCTGTCACATGGCTTGGCTATCTCTCCTCTGTACCATATGTCCAACTTTTTCATTATTTTGCTGGCAATTCTCATGTATCTAGATTCATCCCAAGTTCCCCTCTCTGCCCAGAAGTCCTGCCTAGTCTCTTCTGCCTTGCTATTGGCCACACAGCTTTTTAGTAAACCAATCACAGTGACACATCTTCACACAGTGTAAATGAATATTCCTCAACATTTCCCTCTTTTTGTCTAAACAAAAGAAAGGAGTTTAACTCTAGCACAGTAAAACTATATGTAATAAGAACAATTATCAGGTAAGAATTACATCTACAATGTGCAGTCCATTTGTATTTGTCAATATCAGAGAAAATATTATCTATTCTGTCTTGGTCGATCCAAACTTTTATACCTAAACCATTTTCTATTATAACTTGAATTACCATGCTAAAAAATTCTTTTTAGTCCTTAAAACATCTTCATATATAAACAACTTAAGCTTTATGACTTTCAATCTCATAAATTTTACATCTCTTTTGTGGTTTCTTTCCTGAATTTGATAACAAAGAAAATGGTTTAAGTATTTAGTCTTCAACCTCATCAGAGACTTGAGGAGGACAAAATATTACCAAAATAAACAGGAAGTGTAGAGCAAACAACTTCCCAACCTATAGAAATGACAGAGACATCTGGTGGTCTTAGCAATCACCCAGGGTTCCTATGAAACATTGGGGTACACATCTTCAGCCTTTAGACCTAGAATATCTGACAGACTTTACCATGAAGCAGAACTTTTGAAGGACTGTCCTACCTTGTCTTGGCAAAATTTGACAGTTGCCTTCTTTTGTGTCCTGCTTGTCTAATTTGGGCAGTATACTGTCAATGATCAAGGCTAGGGCAGTTTCTTGCCAAGGGTCTAGCTTTGCCACATTGAAAACAAAATCCATATGGGGGTTCTTCAATGCCCATCAACCTTTTTTTTTTTTTTTTAAATGCTTTCAGGAGCAGAACTATCTCACTGTCATGAAAAGCCTCATGATACTGAAACATCTTAAATGGCACATTCTGTAGGTCTCTGAAGGATTTGAAGACCATTTATCTACCTAAAATATCTCTGTTTAACCTTGGAAGCATACCTAGCATGACTACAAGTTGATTGTTATAGATGACTAGCTACCAACCTGCTTTTCTGAATTATCCTAAATAGTTTTTAATAATAGCTTTCAAGGACTAGAACTTAACATTACATTTTAAAATGAGCTGCATAGGTACAATACCCAAAACAAGAGTAGAAACATGTATACAATGTATTATAACAAAAATAACCTTAAATTTGTGTCAATATACAAAAATCCATACCAATGTAAGCTATTTAAGACTAGTGGTTTCTTTTAGTCTAAAAGAAGAGTCAATAATCTACACTTTTATTCTATCATTCCCATATCCCTCCTATTTTCTTTCCAGAAAGAGATTCCTGAATTTAGCCTTTGCTTAGTTTCCTCCCTTACTGTGACCAATAACAACTTGAAATTAATCCCCTTAAACAATGACAAACATCTATAACCCACCAAACAACTAACAACCATTACTCTACCTCTTGCAAATGTGGGCATCATGTTCTTAAATTACTTCCTGTTGTCTGGGGGTGATGTCATCTTTAGGGCACTCTGAGAAAATTGAGATAATGATCAAGTCCTGGGAGAGCTGGCTGTATCCTTTGTTGTTCAGAGTCTGAATAATGGAAAGTGTAGATCTTATCTGAGGTCCTGATTGGCGCAGTGCACGATGCTCAGCCCTCTCAGCTAGCAGCTTTGAAGCTGTCCTGGGTGTAGATTTTTGAGGAAACTGCCACAGAGACATTCTGAGAGGCTGGATCACCTGGGCTACTTGTTTTCATTAGTGTCTGTTCTTTTTGTTTCTAAAAGCATATAAACTTTTAAAGATAGCGTACATATCTGAATTAACACAAATATGAAATGTACAGTATACACAAATTAGCTGAAGATGGTTTCCTGTTCTGTGTCTGAGCAGGTAAAAGGCGCCTGTCAACTTTGTAAGTCCATTTGGACTGCAAAACCCTTCACACAGTATAAACAAATATTTCACGGCAGATCTCTAAAATCTGTGCAGAAGGAGTTGCTAGAACCAGGACACTTTTTCTGGGTTGGGCTACACTGAGTCTGTAAGAAGCTAGGTTGGAGACAAAGGTCACAGTGAAGCACCTTGCTGCCTTCACAGGGCAGTGGATCCGCATAGACTCATTGTTTAATTTGTCTTTTATGTAAACTTCATGATCAAAAGTAACTTGATGTCTTGATCATGGTCCGTCATGAAGGGAAGTCAGAGCAGGAACTCAAGGCAAGAACTTAGAGGCAGGAACTGAAGCAGAAGTCATGGAGGAACTCTGCTCACTGGCTTGCTCCCTATGGCTTCTTCAGCCATAGATTCCTCTTCTCCCACAGTTATAGCGTGTCTAATATTGATGAAAACCAACAAACAAACGAACAAAGAACAACAAAAACAAAAAAACCTAGCCAGTATACCCATGGGGTTCCCTCACTCTTTAGCTTCTCTTTCAGTCCCCTCTCCTTGTGCCTTTTAGAGACCCTGCCTCCAGCCATCACTATTAGAGGTGAAGGGTATGCCTGTGATCATTTAATCCAGGGCCCTATGGCCACTGAAGCCCAGAGAGACCAGCCTAAGGCCACAAAGCTGGGGAGCTGCTGGCCTGAGATTAGAACCCAAGACTCTTCTTCTTTTCTCCTTAGCTCACTGCCTGATGAAGAGTCAGCATACCCTATGCAGAGTGCCTCCTGGAACCCTGGTTCTCAACCTCCCCAATGCTACAAGCCTTTACTGCAGTTCCTCATGTTGTGGTGACCCCCAACCACAAAATTATTTGGTTGTTACTTCATAGCTGTGATTTTGCCACTGTTATGAGTCAATGTAAATATATGATATCTGATGTTCAACCCTGATGAGAAGGTCATTTGACCCCAAAGGGGTTGTGACCCACAGGAAGAGAACCACTCTCCTAGAGGGACCATGAACTTCAGTATCCCCTGAATTTCAGGCGTGGAGTCCCAGAGGGTCTGTGTCAGATCGGTAGGGAGGGCACTCATAAAGCCGCCTCTCACACACCGCTGTCTTTGGTGACCCTCTGGGGCCCAGGTCACCACCAGTTGTATATGAGTGGTGCACATAATTTGTTACTAATAATACGGTGCCTGATTGAAAGAATTATTTACTTCTTGAATAGAGCATCTACAATAGCCTGGCTCGCACATTTGCATAACAATCATCTCCCTTGATCAGCCCAGAAAGTCATGGAGATCCCAGTAGCGCTTGGAAACAGCCTGAGATTGAGAAGCTTGCATTTTTTGCTTTTAGTGCTGCGTTTGAGACAAGAGCTCATGTAGCTGAGGTAGCCTCAAACTCTCTTGCTTTGTTTCCTGAGTGCTGGGATTTGTTTACATTTAAAGCTTTATTTTTATGATTATCTATGTGTATATGTGTTTGCCGCTGTTTGTGTATGCCACTTGTGTGTGGGTGCTTGCAGGGGCCAGATCCCGTCGGAGCTGGAGTTGCTGGTGGCGGTGAGCAGTTTGATACGGGTGTTGGGAACCAAATTCAGTTGCTCTGGAAGAGCAGCAAGCACTCCTAACTGCTGAGCCACCTCCCCTGCCTCCTGACATTTTTGCTATGCTTTGTTTTTAATGCATTCACAGAAGGGCTTTAACAGTGACTTGACCCTTGTGAATTAGCGCTCCCCTCAGTGGGTACCTGGGACGAGCCTTTAAGCGTGCCAGGTTGGGAGAGATGGGTAAAGCTGGTTTCCATCCATGCTATATACAAGAGTCACTCAGAGCTCTTGGTTCCTCTCAGATTTATTTTCCTCCGGTGTGAATTGAGAATGCAAAGTCCTCCCCATTAGGGTTGCTATGGAGACTAAATCACTCAAAAGTGTGTATAGGAGCCTTGATGGGAATGGGCAGGGCTTCCCACAGACTGAGGAGCACTTGGGCCTTGCCGCCTGTTTCACTCTTGCATCTGGCAAGGAAGGACTGCCTGGCGATGGGTAAGGCTCAGAAAAAGAAAGGACAGAAGGGACACTTTATTACCAACCACAGTGGCCTTTTGCTGCCTTTGACTTCCCTCAGTGGTGACTTAGGGCTGAAGCGGGGCCCATCTTTTCCTTGTCCCTCTTCCATTACTAAAGTTTCTCCCTAGCTCTGAGTTGAGTTCAGCGAGAAGCCAGGCAGGAAAAGCCTGGGATGAATAAACAGCAGCCTAGCCTTAGCCCACGAGCCCCTTCTGTGGTGAGAAGAGCAGGGATGCTGAGCTCAACCATCGCTGAGTGAGTCACTCCTTCGCTGAGTCCTACCTCCCCTCTCTGCCGCATTGATTTCCTTTCTGGGGTAGAGAGCAAGAAGCTAGCAACTCTAGCGACATGTGGGGAACCCAGTGGGCTGGCAAATTTGATTCTCGCACAAATCTTCCCCATCTCCGCTCTCCTCCCATCCTCCTCCATCTGCCCATCTAAGCTATCAATAGGCCGTTCTGCCGTCTCAGTGTACCGATAGGCAAATGTTCACACTCGCAAGAAACCAATTTTCTTATTCACTGCACACTGGCTTCATTAAGTCCTGCTTTATAAGTGACATCTCAGGAGGTGACACGCCCCAGGCTCAGGGACTGTCCTAGTGTGTCAATTCCTCATAAATAATGGTGGAGGCCCAGTGGGAGCAACTGTCCTTGTTAATCCAATGCCTTATACCACTGCATAGTCAAAAACCAGATTCCAAACAAGCCAAGACACAGGAATAATGAGAGTTCTCAATATCGGATCGATATTCCTCAGGACACTGGAGCACAGAGTTGACGATGGCCCTGTGGCGAACCAAGAGACTGAAGAATGGCTGGGTCTGTGTGAGTCCCCAGCTTTGGTTTCTGATTGCAAATTAGAGAGAAGTCTTTTAAATAGCATTTGTTCCCCAGCTCCCTCTCTTGAGAGGTGATGCTGGGCTCTCACCCATCAGCAAAGGAGCTCATTAGTGCTTGGGAGGCTCACATCAAGGGCAGCTCTTGGTGCCATTTGTAGGAATCAGATCGTTGTTAATGGCCCATTCCTCCTGTCCTCTGGACACAGACAGTTTTTACAGTGACGGTTTATCTGGAAATGAGTGGATGGGTATAGAAAGCCTGTGGGATGATTAAAAATACCTTGATAGTAGGAGTCGCATAGGGTAGATTTATAGTGTTGGGTTGTTCATCAGTCTTTAGCAAACCCATTGTTTAATCTCTTGCCTAGTCACAGACACATAAGGAGGGGAACCTCAAATACTCTTGGTAATAGACTTCAGCCTTGCAGTTGGCTTGGGCCAAGACACAGAGGCCAACCTTCGTTTAGTAGCAAAAAGATTCCACCTGAGGTCTGGCAACAATGCACTCTTTCCTTCCTCCCTCCCTCCCTTCCTTCTTTTCCAACCGTGCATTCGTGTGTGTGTGTGTGTGTGTGTGTGTGCGTGTGTGCATGTGTGAGTGTGTGTGTGTGTGTGTGTGTGTGTGTGTCAGGGTAGGGGTGGTGTTCACGTGCAGGCAGGAGGACACCCTGCAGCATCCTTCCTCAGGTGTCAATCATTCAACTTTTTCTTGGAAAAGGGCCTCTCATTGACCTGGAACTCACCAAGTTAACTAGGTTGGCTGGCCAGGAAACCCCAGGGATCTGCCTATCTCTGCCTCCCCGGTAATGGAATTACAAGCTCATGCCACCATACATGGATTTAAATATATCTATATAATATGTGCATATATTATAAATAATATTTTATTAATTGAGGATGTCATGCAATGGACTTTGCTCACACACCCTTCCCACTCCTCCCCTAATTCCTCCCTGATCCATTCCCTACCTCCTCCCTTTCCAAAGAACCGGCCCTGGTGTTTGAACCCAGGGTGACGATGGAGAGGCTGGTGTTCTGTAGGGCAGCATGTCATCCTGGCAGGCTCTGCTGCCTGGGACTGAGACGATCAACAGTGCTAAAGCAACACCAGTGCCCCTGATGAGGTCACCTTGGGATGCCCTGTGCTCCTTCTGGTCAGGACTGGATGGATCGGAGCCTACTGATGGGGCCTGAGATGAGGCACTGGTTTTGATCTATGCAAACATGGGACTGGTTCTCTGACCAGAATGTCTATTTCTGATTTGAAAGACTGACATAATGGTCTAAACACATTTTGATTTCCTTTCGGGGAATTCTTCCTTACTGCTAGATATAATTTTGATAAGACTATACATGCAGGTAGCCTGCTCCCCAGGGCATGGATCCACGCTTAGGCCAATCAGACACTGTCGAACCTCAGCTGGAACCTTTTTACTCTGGAAGGAAAGCTGGCTTCTGTGTCTTGGCCCAAGTCAGCTACAAGACTGGAGTCTGTTACCAAGTGTATCTGCTACCTAGTGAAGTTCAGCGACATCTGGGTGGAAGGCATGCAGCTGGGCCGGCTCCCCTCTGCCTTGTCTGAGCTCAGTCTGGATTCACAGGCTCTGGGTCTGCTTCCTCCAGCTGCCCATTCGCCCAGTCTGACCCTTGACCTCAGCTTGGTTGGCACAGGGCATGGGGCTGTTTGTTAGGTGGAAGGAGAAAGTGACTATCACAAGTTGTTCTTTGGCCTCCACACACATGCTGTGCAGTGTGCAGGCCCCCCCAATAAATAAGTGTAATAAAATATACATTTAAAAAGTTTTTAAGCAAATGAAGCCTCCATGCCAAGGTCATGATGAAATCCAAATCTCTCCTTCAGGGACCTTGGCATCTGTACCTTGTATCTATTCTTAAGGATTCCGGTGCCAGGTCAGGATTAAGCATTACTGATCTGCAAAGACAAGTTATGCCTGTTTTCTAGGGATGGAGTAACAAATTATCACTTAGTTACTAAAACACCTCAGATTCATTCTCTTACAGCTCTGGGGGTCAGAAGTTTAAAGCAGCCTCCCTAGTTCAGTTTCACTAAAATCAAGGAATGAGCAGGGCTGGCGGCTTCTTCTGTTCTTTTTCTGCTTCTCTCCGGCTGCACGGGTTATTGATTCCTGGTCCTCTATCCACCCTGATGGTGTCTTTCTCGCTCTGCATCCCTGGAACGGCCCTGTCTTTCTTTCTGATATGCCAGGGCCCTGGCAATTACAACTCACTATCTCAGATAATCCAGGATAATCTCTCCAGCTGAAGATCAGCTGATGGGCAACAGGGTCCAGCATTTGCAGGCATTCCAGGCTTAGGCCTGAGATGGTTTGGGGTGGGGCCATCATTTTGGCTTTGATTCAGACATTGAATTAGGTATAGTAATATAATTTGGTTCTGCCTTGCTGGAGAGCTGCTCAGGTGAGGTGCTGAGGAACTCTAGGCCAGCCAAGGCTACATAGTGAGACACTGTCAAAAAACAAAACCAAAAAGACTTGACCTTTAAAAGACGTGGGGAGAGTCAGGAGGAAAGGTGTCCTGGAGTGCCACACCCTGTAAGTAACTCTCATTGGCTCTAGAAGGTCTCTTGACAGTATTGGTGAATTTAGATCAGCCACTGGAGAAAGACATATGAATATATATATATATATATAAACATATATGTGTGTAACATATGATATATAAATATGTTTATATGTAATACATAATTGGGAAATGTGATAATTGGCTTGATGGGTTTTTTTTCTATTTTTCTGTCAGCTCTTCCACAGTCAAAGCTAGCCACTTCCCAGCACACCACTGCCTAGACGCCTGTGAAGCTGAGTCTTGAAGAAGCAGGCACCGGTGAGGTGCTGCATTCACCTTTGAAGGCTGTCTGTTTCCACTAAGTACAGTGGAAGCCTCTTCTGGGGAAGTCTGGAATTCCAATACCTGGAAAGCAGGCTTCTCAAATGCTCCTGTTCACATAGTGTGGTGGTTTGAATATAATTGGCCCCCAGAATCTCATAGGGAGCCGCACTATTAGGAGGTGTGGCTTTGTTGGAGTGGATGTGGCCTTGTTGGAGGAAGTATGGGGGTGGAGTTGAGATTTCCTACGCTCAGGATACCACCCGGTGTCTCAGTCAACTTCCTGTTGCCTAAAAAAGTAGGACGCTCAGTTCCTCCAGCACCACATCTGCCTGCATGCTGCCATCTCCCTGCCATGATGATAATGGAGAATTGTGTCTCCTCACAGCAACAGTAACTGAACTGAGGCACGTAGTTACTGGGTTCCAGGTGAGGAGAGTTGATCAGGGGGTAGGGACTGAGAGTCCTCTCGGAGACAAGCTTGGCACTCTTCCAAAGCCACATCTGAGAAGCAAGACTCTAGAACACCAGTGTCAAACAGTGATTCTGAAATAATGCAGGTGGTCAACACGTGAAGCGATTAGTTCCAGTCTGAGTTTGCCAAATCTTGTTTAACCAAAGATTCCCTTGATTGCTGCTATTTTGTGTACATAAGGAAGAATTTTTCATTGAAAAACTAGGTGAGATGCATCTTAATTTTAGAGCTATTGGACTATAAAAATGCACGTGTTTGATGCAGCAAGTATTGAATTTGCATTTGTAATTAAAATTTACCAATATTTATGATATGAGTTGACAAGAGCCCTCAGAGTCCTTACTTGGTACGGTGGTTTGAAAGAAAATGTCCCCCAAGGGAATGGTACTATTAGGAGGTGTGGCCTTGTTGGAGTAGATGTGATTTTGTTGGAGGAAGTGTGTCACTGTGGAGGTGGGCTTTGAGGTCTCATATATACTCAAGCTACCCCAGAGAGAGAGAGACCAATTCTTGTTTCCCGTCTATCAAGATGTAGGGCTCTCGACTCCAGCACTGTCTGCCTGCACAGCACCATGCTGCGCCAAATGATGCCGGACTAAATCTCTGAAAACATAAGCCACCCCAGTTCTATGTTTTCCTTTATAAGTGCTGCTAAGACCAGCTGGGTGGTGGTGGTGCACGCCTTTAATCCCAGCACTCAGGAGGGAGAGGCAGGCGGATCTCTGTGTGTTTGAGGCCAACCTGGTCTACAAGAGCTAGTTCCAGGACAGGCTCCGAAGCTACAGAGAAACCCTGTCTCGAAAAAAAAACAACAAACAAACAAAAAAGAAACAAAACAAAACAAAACAAAAATAGAAAAAGAAAAAAGAGTTGCTAAGGTCATGGTGTCTCTTCACAACAATGGAAACCTTAAGTAAGACACATGGTCACTCATTGACTGGTTGTGAGGTCTGCATGACCCAGGGAGAGACAACAGGAAGCATCCAATACACACAGGAGTTGACTTGCTATCCTTTCTTATCAGTGCACTATTTTTTATAGTCCCATAATTTTTACATTTCATTGTTAGAGATTAGGTAATCTAGCCCTAAATCAACGTGCCCCTCATTAAATAGACAAATGGCGTTAAGCGATTGCTGTCGTCTGAAGTGAATGCTAATACTCACAGGCCCGAATGAGCAATCATAAAGAGAGGGAACTGATGTTCCTACTTCATCTGCTGGACTAGAGGGTAATACACTGATACTCTAATCAGTGCTGACAGACACTTCTGTGAAAAGAAATAAAGATCAGAAACACTTTCTGAAATGTGAGTTTATGTTTACTTTTACTAAGGATAAAATAAAGGTCACCTTAAAGACCTTGTGGTAGAGAAATTAATTGTGCAGTACATGCTTTCAATAAATACATGCGCATTCCTTGGGAGAGGAGGTCTGCCCATCACAGTCACCCAGAGGTCCATGTTGAGGAAACTACAACTCCCCCATCCCTTGAAGTTGGGGTGTGTGCTGGGGGAGTCTCAGAAACAGGGGCTTGCTGACTCCCAAGCTAGCCAAGGCAACATGGCAATATCCCCAGGTTTAGGGACAATGTGTCTCAAAGAAACAGGTAGAGAATAATAGAGGAAGATGGTCAGGGCCTTCTTTCAGCCTCCAAGAACACCCACGGGTGCATGCTCCCCCATTCCAACACACACACACACACACACACACACACACACACACACACACGCATGCACGCACGCGCGTGCATTCAAACACATATGTAAATAAATAAATCTTTAAGAAATCCCAGAGAAGATCATCAGCCTGAAGAGAATCCAGAGCTACAGAGAATATTTTCCATTTAAGTTTTTAAAAGGATTGATTTTATTTTAACTACCTGTGCGTGTGTGGGTATATGCACATGACTGCAGGGGCCACAGGGGCCAGAACAGGGTATCAGATCCCCTGGAGCCGGAGTCACAGGTAGTTGACTGAGCTCAGGTCCTCAGGAAGAGCAACGAGTGCTCGGAACGGCTGAGCCATCCATCCCTCCAGGTCTTGATAGTCTCATTTTTAAAGAAGACCGTCAGTGCTAGGCCAAGCGCTGTGGGAGGAAAGCCTTCCCGGCGACTCCATAGGAATGTGTGTCCAAGCTGAGTCTTGCATGAAGCAAGTTTCATTCACACTTAACAGTGAATACATAAATGGGGAGGGGGGGGCAGTGTTTAATTAGGATGTAATTATTCGTCCATGGTGGGCTCCCAGCACCGTGTCCTGTTTTCATTAGAGGAACATCATCTCCTCATTAGCGGCCCAAGTTGTGTCCCAGTTTTGCCTGCCTGGGGGCTGTTGATTTCTGCAAGGAGCAGCAGCTGCCTGAAAGAGGCTGCAGGAGGGGCTGGAGAGATGGCTCAGTGGTTAAGAGCATTGCCTGCTCTTCCAAAGGTCCTGAGTTCAGTTCCCAGCAACCACATGGTGGCTCACAACCATTTGTAATGAGGTCTGGTGCCCTCTTCTGGCCCGCAGGCATATGCGTAGAAAGAATATTGTATACGTAATAAATAAATAAATATAAAAAAAGAGGCTGCAGGAGGAAGAGAAATGGGTTCTAGAGTGTGTGATGGGAAGCGATGGGGTGGTGGCCCTGAGCACAGAGAGCAAGGGAATCTGTAGTATTACATTGCACTGGGAATGTGGCCAGCTTGCCTATTAAATTAGGGTCAAAGCTGGGATTAGAAAAACAACCTTTTTTTCCCCTAAACTAATGCAAAACTTTTCCACGACTCAGCAGCTTCCTCTGAGGAGTCCTTCAGAAGCCCCCAAGGCTGCGGACCTCAGCCCCATGCGGGCCACGTCCTCCTTCCTGCTGCAGTGCTATTGGCTGACAACATCATTGTGCAAGTACAGTTGCTTACCTGCTCTCTTCCCACTCAACCATGACGTCCCTGGGAATGAGCCTGTGGCCTGTTCAGAATGGTGACGCTGTGAGACACACGGGCACACATGCACCTAGATTCAAAAGATGGGTGGAAAGTCTGACTTGCTTCAGGTCTTCTGCGGAAAGCTGTGAAATGTCCAGCCCGCCCGGCTCAGTGCCGAGTTAGAAAGCTTCTATTTGGAGCAGAGGTTTTAAATGAAGCTGGCTCACCCTTGTTGGGGAGGGTGCAGGCTTAATGTGGGATTCTTAATTAGGCATATAAATCTGATGAGATACATAACTTTGATCATCTTTCTAGACTGACTCACAGGACTGGCAAGATGGCTCAGTGAATTAAAGGTTCTTGCTGCCAAGCCCGATGAACCGAACTGGATCCCCAGGACATATCGGTGGAAAGAGAGAACCAACTCCCTCAGGTGGTCCTCTGACAAATGCATGCACAAACATATCCACACACACCCCCACAGACAATTAAATAAGTAAACAAATAAATATAATTGAAATGTATATGTTTTAAATGAGTCACAAAAGAAAACCCACACATCTCCTGCCTTTGTGCCATGTCT
The DNA here is from genome assembly GCF_014885135.2 of Alexandromys fortis. Taxonomy (NCBI): domain Eukaryota; kingdom Metazoa; phylum Chordata; class Mammalia; order Rodentia; family Cricetidae; genus Alexandromys; species Alexandromys fortis. Next base: position 4,687,413 of record NW_026067977.1, read on the forward strand.
GGCCTTAGTTCTTGAGGAGAAGAAGGGGTGGGAGCCAGTTCTGGCTCTGCAGGGTATCCACAGTGTCTACCAGAGCTGCGTGGTAGAAGGAGCTCTGAGGGTACCCCGCTCAGTTTCCCGAGAACAATGCAATCAAAAGTATATCTGAATGTGATTTTCAATGTGGGAGCCTCACTAACCATTGTGGATCCGGAAGGAAGTGGTCTGGAAAGAGACCCCCTCAGGCCGCAGTCCCACAGAGAAGCAAACTGAGATGCTGGACCCAAGGCAGACAGGAGCCTGGCTTTGTTCTGAGTGGGAGGCTGTGAAGGGGTGACCGGGGATCAACAGGTAAAGGTAACCAGAAGCCAGTTTCTGCTCTTGCCAAGGAAGAACCTTTCCATTGTGCCACAGATGGTGGAAAGATTTGTTAGAGGGGGTCAAGTACCCTGTCAGACAGATCTAGTGTAGGTTGAATGGGCACACCCCTGGGAAGCAGCCAGGGTGATGATTCTAAGAACCCGAGTTTTCTTTTCAGCGTCTGATTCTCAAGGAGTTCGGTTCATTTCGAAAGGCATTTCATTTCCCTTGATTTGGCTCCTCCAAGGCCCTGCTTTCCCCAGCCTTGCCCATACTCTCTGAGCTTTTGCCCTCGAGTTGAAGTCAAGAGCTTGTGCAAGTGAGCTCTAAACAAACCGATGAGATTCTGAGCAAAATCTTCCCGGGTAATGCAGTGGAATATATTCCTCCAAAATATGAAACAGATAAGCAAAATAGCTTTTATTCCCTTTCTTGAACATCCCAGAAGCACCACTCTTGAAGATGGAGCTGTCAGAGTCAAAGGCTCTGAAATTAATGCAGGGCAATTTTCTGCCATTTGTGATGGATTTCTGGCCCTTTTATGCATATGAACGTCTCAGGCTCGAGCAGAGGCGAAACTCAAAGGGGAGGGAGGTTATTTCCCCAGGCTTCCTCCAGCCATTCCCCATTGTCTTCATCTGATCACAGCTTTTTGTTTTGCACCGAATAACAATAAAATAAAAAAATGAGGACAAGTGGGGAAGAAAACCAATGATGTAATTTCAATGTTCCGCCAACAACGCAAACAGAATTAGAATGTTCTTCGATTCTAGACAAAGGAAGAGGGATTTGGTTAAGGGCAAAAGAAAAAAAAAAGATGTATCGTTTTCTAGAAAGCGCATGTTGGACGTGCTGTAACTTTTCTGGCCACACAAAAAGATCAGCTAGAACATTCTTTCCAGTGCCGATAAGTCCTTAGGAGAGATGCGCACTGTGGTTCGGATTCTTATTTCCTGGGGGTTTGCAGAGTTTGTCTTTCTGACTTGGATACCGGTCCAGTTAGTCTTTCTTGACACTGTTTGGTTTGGCTTTATTTTAAGTGTCTGTCCTTCCTTCCTTCCCTCCATCCTTTCTTTATTGCATGTGTGCATGTGTGCATGCGTGTGTGTTCAAGCATGCAGACACATGCTATGGCATGCAGCATGTGTCAGTGCTCTCCTTCCATGGTGTGGTGCCCTGGGAGTGAACTCAGGTTGTTGGTCTCAGCACCAAGCATCTTTACGTGCTGCCGAGCCGTTTCCCCAGCTCTGGCCCCTGATTTTGAACTTGCTGCTGTGATTCCTTTCCCCTCTGCCTGACACCAAGGCCATGCCATTCAGACTGCCCAACTGAAAACAACCCCATGGCCAGACACGGAGGATAACATTCATCTTCTGTGTTCTTCCTCAACGTGTCTCACTATCCAATAGTGTCTTGTCATTCTGCTGCTCCCTCAGTTGGAATACCATGCATAAAACTGGATTCTTGTCTGCCTGATTTCTAGATAATTCCCAGCACCAGGAAAAACAGCTCACACGCCTGTCCTGTCGGTGCCTTTTCTGCCCTTGACCACTTCAGGTTTCCTCTCGCTCTGCTGTAATTCCTGGACTCCTTTGAGGCACAGGGATCATATTATACTAAAAGGTTCTTTTACTTTGTGACATTACCTCCCGTCCTCCTCAATATCCACCCCCATTCATGTTACCCCATCACCTGCTTGTTAGGATACTTAATGATTTTTGTTGTCATAGAAACACTGTGCCCTTTCAGATTGTTGACCTCACTGCTCTAGTCCCCTGTTCCCCCTCTTCCTCCTTCTCCTTTGTCTTTTCCTCTTCCTCTGACCCCACCCCTCATTACCTGTGATGTCACTGCATATTTAATCAGGACTGCCAAATTCTCAGGCTACCACCCCTGCACCCTCCCTACTCTGCTCCCCTTCCCTCCACACCCGGATTTGACTCCCACGCCCAGCCCTATAATCGTTCTTTGCGTCATTATAATCAACTCTCTTGCCCCTGCCTCATTCTTGATGTTTGCCTGGCAAAATTCTAGTCCTGATTGAACCCAACTCACTGTCTGTCTGCTCCTCACCTGCAATCACGACTGGGAAAAATACACACCCATATTGATTTGTTTCATTTAAATTCATGGTCATGAGCCTCGGGGGACCCCTCCATGCTGTGGGGAGCGCTCCTTTGCCTGCCTAGTTAATTGGCTCTTCCTCTCTCCAGAGCTGCTACAGACCTTTCTCTCTCTCCGCGGCCTCCTTTTCTGTCACCCTCTCCCCACCCTCAGCTGATGACCTTGTGCATTCTTTCACCCAGGCAAGGAAACTTTCCACCACGTCCATCAGTCCGCCTGCACACCGAGTCTGCACAGGGCTCTGCCCTCCTATTACAAGAAGTGAAGAGTCCCCGCCTTCATCAGAGGCCAAACTCTCTGCTTAAAGTACGTCTCTCCCTCCTCTCCTCAAAGTCGTTGCTCCTGCACTGGCCCCTCTTTCTTCCGCTTTGTCACTCTCTGCTCTTTACAGGATCATGCTTATCAGCATGGAAAGCATGCTATAATATCTTAAAATAAGGTCATCCCTTGACCCCCACAGTCCACTCCATCAGCTGATTTCCCTGGGCCTCTACAGCAGAGCTCCTTTGAAAGTGTAATTGCAGTTGCTATCTTCGCAGCCTCACCTACCATTCTGTCTTGTTATGTGATGCTCCTTCCTCCATGGGTAGAACCATTGCCAAGGTCCCCTCTGCCAAATCCAGCGACCAGATATCAGGACCCCTGTTCTGTAGCTTTCAACCACCTTTGGTGTGGCTCATCCTTCTTTAATGATGGCTCCACTCCACTCCCAAGATGCCTCCCTCTTCTGTTCTTCTTGTTCGTGGGCCACTTCTTTCCATCTATCCTTGTGGCTCCTCCTCTTCTGTGGAACTGCAGACCCAGGACTCAGTCTTGGCCCACCTCTCAGGGCTACCTCACTCTTTGTCTGTGAAAAACACCACTGACTGGTAGCCTGCACACAACAGATCCTCACTCATGGTTCTGAAACCTGGAGAGATGCCAAGATGTCAAGATGCCAAGATGGAGGCACCACAGGCTTAGTCTCCGCTAAGGATCAGGTTCTCACAGAAAGTGCTTCCCAGCTGGGTTATTGCGAGGTAAAGGGACTGGCTACTCTCTGGGGCCTCTTTCATAAAAGCTTTGATTTCATTCTTGAGAGTGCAGTCCTCATAAATTCATCATTTTCCCCAAATCCCATTCCCTCATTATCGCCTTGGAGTTTAGGATTCCAGGATATAAATTTTTGGAGAATTATATAGATGATGACACCTTCAATGGACTTATTCAGTCTTGTAGCTTTAAAGGTCATTTCCCAGTGCTGTGGGACAGTGGTCTTCTACCCTGTAAAGATTTGTTGCTTGTGTTGTTTTAATAAAACACTGATTGGCCAGTATCCAGGGGAAGTATAGGCAGGGTGACCAGAACAGGAGAATTCTGGGACAAGGAAAGGCTCAGTCTGTAGTCATCACCCAGATGCTGGGGAAGCAAGATGAAAATGCCTCACTGATATAAGGTACCAAGCCACCTGGCTAACACAGACAAGAATTATGGGTTAATGTAGAATGTAAGAGTTAGTAAGAAGCCTGAGTTAGTAGGTCAACCAGTTTATAACTAATGTAGGCCTCTGTATGTTTCTTTGGGACTGAACGACTGCAGGACTGGGCAGGACAGAAATCTCAGGCAACAAATGACACCCACATGGACAACTGTATCCACATAAAACCTGAGAGAGCTTGGGAAGTAATTCTAGACACAAAAGAACAGAGTTAAGCACGGCTTCTTGGTAGCAGCATTTTCTCAGGAGGGCTCAGTTTGAGACAAGTGCGTCTCATTTAAGAGAGACTTCCTGACTCAGCTTTAGCTGCAAAAACCTTGCAACTCTTTTAAGAGGCCCCACCACCAAACACTTAAATGGTGTCTATGAATAGCTGACCTTGAAACTCCATAGAGTTGTGGCAATAAACATACCTCTGGCCAGTACCTCTGCCATGAGGCTAGACTCTCAGAAAGGTAAGGAATCGGGTCAATCCAGCCATCAAAGTCCTGGCTTTAATCCTAGCCATATCACTTAACAAATTAAAGACTCATGTGGTCAGCAAAAAAGAGATATACAGTAAAGATAGATTCAGATTTAAAAAAAAAAACAAACCTCTAAACAGTTTATAGTGTGTTTAAAAAGATGTGTAGGCTTGAGAGAGAAAAGAAAGAGGATAAAGTCCTTAAAATAAAAAAGAAAGAAAGAGAGTAGTTGGGTGTGGTGGCACACACCAGCACTTGGCAGATTTCTGTGAGTTCAAGGACAGCCTGGTCTACAGAGAGAGTTCCAGGGCAGCCAAAGATACACAAAGAAATCCTATCTCAAAAAACCAAAAAATTTTTAAAAAGAGAAAAAAAGAAAGTTTAAAAGAAAGCCAAGTAAAGATGAAAAATACACAGAGTCTGGATATTGTATGTTATTGTGTTGTCTTTGAATTGTTTGCTGGCTGAGGAAGGAACGACAGCTGCTAAAAGACATTTAATTATAAATGCTGCTGAGTTAATCCAACATATATGTTTTGAAAATACCAAGACTTCAAAATTTAAGTCAAAAGATATATGTTACTTTGGAGAAGAGGTTTTGCTATTGTTTCTACAGGAAATGAGAGGGTGTGGATTCATTCTTGGTTAAGAAAAATCAGGTTTGATCAAGGTAGACCTCCTGAGAAATCTCCGAAAGGAGCACATGGCCCAGATGTCTAAGTACTACATCCAGAACAGTTTGAAGACTGCTGGCTGAGATGATCAAGCCTCACAGAATACTCCAGTTAGGACTTGATCATAATTCTAAACTTTCTTGAGGTTCCCATGAGATTATCAGCAGGAAGCAGCCTGGAAAACTATGCCCACATTCCAAAAAAATTGGATTATAGATGTTTGCCTTTGTTTAGAATGTTGGTTATGGATAATGGTCAGGAAAAAAGCTAAACAAAGGAGAGTAGATTCAGAGCTTTTGTTTTGAAAAAGGGGGGGCGTGCTTTTGAAATGGTTGTAATAAATTGACTCCATTTTAGCTATTGGCTTTGAGACATGGTCTTCCTATGAAGTCCAGGCTGGCCTTGAACTTATAACCTCCCTGTTTCAGTCTTGCAAGTACTCATCATGACTTTGTTTTGGTTCTGATCTCATTGTTTTAAACAGAGGACTATGTTTTAGTCTTATACCCATCCATTGAATTTTGGCTGGGAATTTTAATGACCTTTAATTAGCATACATATACCACCTTTAAGTTGCCTCCCTCTCAAGCCTTGTGTGATTTGCTGAGATGTTTTCCAACATGCTTAAGCCTTCTGGGTTTGTCCACATCTTTCCTTTTGAATTTTGGAAAATTATAGTCATTTTATCTAAGGAGAAAACTTTATTTTACCATATAAAATCTTTCTCCTTATTAGAAAGTTCTCTTTTCTATTCAGTTTTCCTTACTCAAAGTCATCTCTTCAGATTAGCCTTCTCTATATATCCTTTCATTCCTACTTGCTATTCTCTCTGTACTGTGTTTCTTTCCATAATATCACGGGAGCAACATAACAAACAAGTTCACCTGCTTTTATTAAAGGAGAGTTGAAACCAAATTACATTTTTGAGATAGTATATCAAACTAACATAATCTGACCACACATCATTAAAACATACTTTTCTTATTTGTTATAAACCCTAGGCAGACTTTACTTGATATTTTTCTTAGATTCTTACATTTTCATCTCAAAACTTTCACAAAAGTCTGAGAGTGAAAGAATATTATATTCCAGCAAGAGCTGGCCAAGATGACAGACTGAACAGTAAGCTACCTTGTATAAGAAAACAGGCCAAGGGCTGGAGAGATGGCTCAGTGGTTAAGAGCATTGCCTGCTCTTCCAAAGGTCCTGAGTTCAATTCCCGGCAACCACATGGTGGCTCACAACCATCTGTAATGAGGTCTGGTGCCCTCTTCAGGCCTTCAGGCACACACAGACAGAATATTGTATACATAATAAGTAAATAAATACATATTTAAAAAAAAGAAAAGAAAACAGGCCAAACTGAGAGAAAATGCATAGAAAATCTTCCTATATTAACTCTGTAATTAAGTTTGGGATACAAAAGACATTTGCTCCCCTGATGACTTGGGAAATATATGAACAGCTCCTTTTAAAAATAGAGGCATAGCCATGTGGTGGTGGCACACACTTTAATCCCAACACTTGGGAGGCAGAGGCAGGAGGATCTATGTGAGTTCAAGGCCAGCCTAGTCTACAGAGCAAATTTCAGGACAGACCCCAAAGCTATGAGAAACCCTGTCTCGAAAAACCAAATAATGATGATGATAATGATAACAATAAACAAAACTAGAGTCATAAGCACAGTCAGACCAACTTATGAGAATATGCCCCAAGAGGCTGTTCCCAGAAATGAAGCTGTGTCAGCCATTCTAAAAGTCAGAACTCTGAAACAACCTGGGCAACAGAACACAATGGAGCAGAACGGAACACAGCCCACACAGCCCATAAACTGGGAGTGAAAATGGTACAGACTGTGCTCTGAAATCAAAGGCCAAACAAGCCTTAACCCAGGCACCGAACCAGAAAACTCAGTGATTCAGTTTGTGAACTGAAAGCGACATAGGTTATGTGCCAGGGATCTGGGAAAGAAGAAGCACCCCAGTAGTTGCCAAGAGTGTCCTGCCCAGAACTCAGGCTCCCCAAGTCTAGGCATCTATGACGATGCTTCATTGACTTGGTGTCTTTTGGGGTGGTCTTGAAGCTGTCCCTGTGGAGTTGCTAGTTTTACCAGAGCTTGTGCTGCCTGGGATCAGATTGGCTAGTGAGCAGTGCCAGGGACTGGGTCTCAGTTGCATTTTACTCAGCAAGCTGGCAACCTAAGGCAGTGGGTTAGTATCTTAGACATACTGCCTACATCTCGGCTCCAGCCAGCAGATTATTTGGCAGTCGGGGGTAGGAACCAGAAGCAGCTGATCCTTCCAGAGTTTGGGTTTGCCCCTCTGTTCAGGTGGTCAGCTGCATTTCTGAAGCTTCGGATGTCAGTGATTCTCCTGTCATCCTTGCCCTCTGCCTCATCATGTGGACGTCTGGGCTCAGGGACTTCTCCCAGTGCTGGACCTAGATTGTGGCTGCTAGTATCCACCTGGTTTGGTCAGCTGGCTGGTGTACGTGCTACAGTAGTAACAACACGCACGTGTATATACCACACAGATAGGAGTGTCCTTATGCTACAGACTGTAAAAACTCCCAAGCCATCTTTTCTGTCCCATAGCAGTAAGGCAGAACATGCTGGCACCAGAAGTTTGTGTAGAGGCGAGTACGGACATCATGGCAGACAGGATTGTTGTAATAATAGGGGCGGCAGGGCTGCGTCCCCAGCACCCCGGCCGCCTGCTAGCTCATGCCCGAAATAACAACACACAAACTGTATTCATTTAAAAACTGCTTGGCCCATGAACTCTAGCCCTTACAGGCTAATTCTCGCACCTGGACTAGCCCATTTCTAATGATGTGTATAAGCACCCCAAGGTGCGCTTACCGGGAAGATTCTAACCTATGTCCATCTTGGGTCGGAGCTTCATCGCATGTGCCTCAGAAAGCAAAGCTATGGGGAGAGTGGAGCATGGCGCCTCTGCTCCAGCACGCAGAGCTGTCTAGTCTACCCAGGAGAGCTGAGCATGGCGTCTCTGCTCCAGAGAGCAGAGCTGTCGAGTCTCTCCAGGAGCAGAGAAGAGGAAGTGAGGTCAGACTCCTATTTCAACACAGGATGATGAGAGAGGGTGGCCAGGAGGGAGAGATTGCTCTGTCACAAGATATCACCCCCAAGGACATGGCCCCTAGTGACCTACTTCCTTTGTCTGCTTTCTGCAGCGATGAGAACGTTCTCCCTCTTTTCTGGCCGGTGCGGCACCACAGGCCACTGCTGATACTTCTGAGAACGCTACAACAGCCAAGAAACTGAATTCAAATGAAGAGATACTTTTACATTTATTCATTGTGTGTGTGAGCACATGCACATGGCATGGCACATGAAGGTCAGAGGGCAACTTACACAAGTTAGTTCTCTCTTCTCCCACCACCTAGGCACTGGTGGTAAAACTCAGGTCACCAGGTTTGGCAGGAGCCACCTTTACCCCCTGAGTCATTTTCCCATGCTTCTTTTCTTAAAGACTTAAATTTTATCTTATGTGTGTGCTTGTGCCTGATTATATGTATGTTCACCACTACATATGTTCAGTCACCCGGGGAGACCCGAAGAGGGCATCAGATCTCCAGGAACTGGAGTTACAGGTGGTAAGCTGCACAGTGTGGATGGTGACAACTGAACTCAGGTCCTTTGCAAGGACAGCAAGTGCTCTTAACTGCTGAACCATCTTTCTAGTCTCTTGATTTAAAAAAAAAAAAGTTTAATTTCATTCCCTTCTAATTATTTTAAATTTAAATAGCAAAACGTGCTTATTTATATTGGATGGTTTAACCTACGTGCCTGACTTTTGCCTCCTAATTGTTCATTCAAGCAAGCACTTCTATAATAGCTGCTGGGATAGATGCTGAGTGCACACCTCACTCAATACTCCACTAAGAGATGCGTTCCCACCCCTTCCTATTTATTTATTTATTTATTTATTTATTTATTTATTTATTTATTTATTTATTTATTTATTTAGTGTGTGTGTGTGTGTGTGTGTGTGTGTGTAAGAGCATGTGTACCACAACAGTACATACAGGGAAGTCCAAGGACAACTTTTGGGGTTCCAGGGCTCTAAGTCAGGTCTTAGGTTTGGCAGCAGGCACCCCCACCCCCACCAGGCCCCATTTTTCTTTCTTTCCTTTGGCTCCAGGCACACCAACCTTCTTGATGTTTCTTGAACATCTAAGCACACCGTGGCCCATTGTACTTGTTTCTCTCGCTGTCTGGAATTTCTTGTTCTGGTTATCAAACGTCTCACTCCCTCGCTTCATCCTGGTCAAAAGTCATCTGTTTATAAATTGTCTCCTGAGCACTGTCCCACCAAGGCATCACCTGTGGCTCCTCATCTCCATTCTCAGGCCTGGTCGTTCATCCTGACATTTGTGACGGCCTGATCCTGGCTCATCCTCCCTCTCATCTATGATCTTATGAGCTTCTGAGGGCTGGGAGTCTGGGCTCAACCATTGCAGCGACTTCTAGGCTTAGGCGTGGATTCAGTAACTGGCTGAAGATGAGGAAGGCCTTTGCCCAGAGTAAGCACCTGAGCAGTGTTGGAGTGAAGAGAGGCAGAAAGCAGTCAGGAAGTTCACGAGCATTGACTTTAATACAGCATGGGGGACATCTGTGATCTGAAGGAACCTGCACGTGGGCCTAAGGACCAGTGGCAGGTGTTTGAGCAGAGTGTGGGGGAGCTGAGCAGCGAGAGTCAGGCTGAGCGTGGCCTAAGGAGTCAATATGGAAAGCAGGAAGTGAAGCATGAGACTTCCGGAGAACAACCTGTGTGGGGAATGATTCGCCTGAGAAGATTTGGGCACAGTGCCCAGGCCAGGGCCTTGAGGGAGGCCATGGAGGCCACAGGCAGACAGGAGCCTCCTCTCCTATCCGGAGCTGAACCACAGCTGCTCTCCCCAGACCATCTGGTCTAAGACAAGCTTCTCAGGATCCCTCTCCAGGGCCCATCCTAGTAGTGCTGGCCTGTTGACAATGATACGGTGTTTGTTTGATGTTTCCTTCTCTTGTCCATATCCGCTCCTCGCTGTCTCAATTCATTTACGGCTTTCACGATGAGGAGCAGGGAGTCCCTCTGGGCTTTGGGCCTAAGTTGTGTTCTCCTTTTCAGCTTCACCTGGAAGAAAGCAGATATTTGATCTCACTGTGGTCTCTGCGTCTGTTTCTGCCTTAGAACCTGGAGATGTGATGCTCTTGGGGACACCTGTAGCCCCAGTTCTCTCTCTCTCTCTCTCTCTCTCTCTCTCTCTCTCTCTCTCTCTCTCTCTCTCTTGTATGTGTGATTTATGCATGCGCAGGTTCCCATGGGTATGCTTGCAGAGGCTAGAACAAGATGTTCCAGTCTTATTAGACAAGGCCTCTCAGTGAACCAGAAACTATTTTAGTCTGGCTGGCCAAGGAACTCCTGGCTCCAATCCCCACCCCCACTCCTGCCCAATGAGGAGACTCCAGGCACACAACCACAATTGGGTTTTATGCTGGTGCTGTGAATTCAAACTCGGGTCCTTATGCTTACAGAGTGATCATTGTTACTCATGAAGCCATCTCCCCGCCCTCACAAGGCCACCATTACCAAAGCCTCCCTGACTCCTGCAGACCTGAGAACCCTTCTCTAGCCTAACATCCTTTGTACATGCTTGACCACAGGCTCGAGACACCAGACTGGCACAGTCTCTGAGAGCGAGTTCCTGTAGCTGCCAGCCTCTTCCTTATCTTCCCCATCAACTTTCAGCTCAGAATAAGGATCCAAGAGGCCCATGAAGGAACAGATGGCTGTGACTTGTGAGACAGGGCAGAGCCCTAAGTCAAGTGTTGTAATGACCATAGGAGACATAGCCTAAAGGCTGGCAATTCTCCATGTCCTCGTCTTTACCCCTCCACTAATGAGCTGACTGGCCATATTCAGCTATCTAGGTAATTCTACTGGGGACCATGACCTTGAGATGAAGAAAGTCAGGTACATATATATATACACACACACATATATGTATATATCAGAAGTGTATGCAGATGAATTGACAGATATGCTAATATAATGTCTGGAATCCTTAAGACTTTGGAAAATAAAGAGATGAGGTACGAGATGAACAAGCCTGGAGTATCAATATATTATGAAGGTAGGTGATAGCTATGTGGGATTTCATTTCATTATTCTTTCCTTTTATTTCTGTGTGTCTGAAAACACTTGTCAAGCAAAACTCCATGACGCGTTCTCTCCCTCCATGAAGCCGTGAGGGTCACGCTCCGTCCAGCGCCCTGTGCTCTTTCTCTGTGCCAGTGTAATAAGAACCCGTAGATCTGTTAGTGCGACCGCTTCATTAAGAGCCCTCAGGTTCTACCTTTAAAAATGAGCTGCTGTCAGGAGGCTTAAAAGGATGGCTCTGAAAAGGTCAAAAGGATTAGGAGAGTCAAGAGGGGGGTCTGCCCCTGGACCAGGGCATGACCTTCATCACAGTGAGAGAATCCCCGGCCACAGAAATAGCCATGTGAACCCTGGTGGTTAAAAGCAGCAGCTTGGGGCTCTGAGTTTTGCTGGCTGTGCCTGGAATCTGCCCCCCTCCAGGGCCTCAAACCAGAGCCCAGGCCACACAGCAGTGGGAGTAATTAAGCCAAGAAAGGTCATTGATCCATAATTCATGTCTAAAGGGCTCGATTTCATCAGCAGCCGCCTCTCCACTTCCCCACTAGTGTCCGCCTCAGTGTGGAAGGGAAAGGGCCACCTGAAGGCTGTCTCCTCCCCTTAGAGCAGATAAAGGCAGTTTCTGCTGTCAGACTTTGCTATTCAACTGTGGGTAAGGTGTTCCCCTAATAGAGGACGTTATCAAGGTCACACTCTTGAATTTGAGGCCATCCAATAAACCATAATCAAATCCGAATGTTATACTTGCTGCCCTTTATTGAGCACATAATGTATGCCAGACCCTCTCCAGGAATTATTCCAGTTCAGGTAAGTGGTCATATAATCTTCATTTTACAGGTCAGGGAATGGAGGTTTAGATGGGTTATAGACACTGAGCAAATCAAACAGGATTTAGATCTGTCTCCGACCAGCTCCAAGGCCCACACACTTAACCTCTCTGTTTTGCCAACTAGAATTGTCTTAGACTTAATATGAGAGCCATCCAGGGCCAAGTGAGCTTCTTCTGGTCTTCTTAGCAGTTTTTATCAGAGAAGTCAGAGTGGCTTGCTCAACACTCTGAAAGCGGTCAGAAGCTGGAAGGAAGTGAGGATTTCTGCCTTGCCTGGGATCCTCTGCTGTCTCTCACTTTGGAACTGCACAGCACCACACCACACGAGCACCCCTGAAAGCAATTTTGAATCTTCACAGGTGTTTGTGACAATTGTCTCCCGGGACCTGGCTTGCTTTGTGTTGACCCAACTCTATTCGCTCCTCACTTCTGGGTCTGAACCTGGGGTACTGGCTCCTCTGGTCCCCAGGAGCCTTTAGCATTTGTCTTCCTTGTATAGCACAAGCCACTACTTGGCTGTTGCCAGAGAGTGTGTGGCACACTCCAGGACTCCTCTTCCTGTTGCTCAGTCGGTACTCTGAGAACTCAGCCTCAGTGCCACCGCACTGTCTCCTCCTCACTGAGGCCTGGACCTGGGAAAGGTCTGTGGGCATGGAACCTGGTCTTTCTGGTCAGAAACCTATCCAGAAATTCTGGCTATGGTAGTGCTTTTCTTAGAGTTCCAGAAATCCTTTTCTAATGCCAACTTGCTGTGACATGCTGAGAGAAATCAAGGGGGAGGATTCTGGTCTTCAGTTAGGTAGGGGAACTAAGAGATAGAGCAGACACCCTGGGAAGAAAGTGGCAGTGACAGCAGAATCCCAACGCGGCTCAGGTGGAAGCAACTGAGGCCATTGGTGCAGGGAAGATGATAGGCAGGCAGGGAACCTACTGGGCAGCAACAACCCATCAGGGCTCTGGAGGCCCCAAAGAAAGGAGATAGAGGTGAGGGGTGGGTGTCTGTCAATCTAGGTAGCCGAGCTCTGTAGGAGGAGCTCCAAGATATGCCTAGGGTCTTCAAAGCAGCTGTTCTCAGCAAATGGCCAGCTTTAGAAACCCAGGATAGAAGAGGGAGACAGCCCCTCCCACCCCGGGGCCCAACAGACTGGTGTTCAGCTTTAGGTACTTGGTGGCCTCCACTTGCCTTCCTGGCAACGAGGGATTAATCAGATGCTAACTCACCACCCCACAAACTTTGAAACTCCTATCTTGGCCGAGCTACTTGGATGAAACTGAGTATCTGCTAGGTAACACACACCATTTACTCAGTCACTTTTTGGGGTCTTTATCCAAGACAGTTACAACAATAGAAATAACATCCTCGGGGTGGGGGGGAGGGGGGCTAAGCAAAGGAGGAAAGAGGGTGTCAAAGAGGAAGGCTCTGTGCACTGCCCTGAGCCTGACCCTGCAGGGGAAGAAGAGGGTATTGGAATAGAGGGTCTCGTAGAAATATTTTGAATAAGAAACTATCCGAAGAAAGTTTGAGGGAACCCAAGAAAAGCCTTGCCCCAGCACTATTGACTACCTAGAGGCAGGGTATATGTTGTGTGTGTTTTGGTGGGAGCTTCACCCTAGCCACTGGCACCCCTATACCCAAAGAGTCTGGAAAGTTCTGGTGAAAGCTGCCCCCCAAGCCCCTTCCCCGGCTTCTTCCAAACCCTGCCACATCTCAGAAAGCCTACCAAATGATGACCCCGCCCCCAGAGATGCTCAAGACCACTCCCATAGAGTATTTAAACTGCCTCCTTCCCCCCAGAAAGCAGACATGTGGTTTTCGGGTCTTCCTTTCCTGTCTCCTCGCTGGGCGGGGGGGGGGGGGGGGGGG
>NW_026067977.1:4701363-4715690 GCF_014885135.2 Alexandromys fortis
GGGGGGGGGGGGGGGCTGGAAAATCATCTAGGAGCGTTTTATCCATTAAACCTGTGCCTTTTCTAATTCGGTTTGATTTGGTTCGATTTGGACTGCTGCATCAGCGGAGAAGCTTATGGGGTGCAGAAAGTTTTCAGGGTGCAGTAGCCCAGAACCTCCCAGGCCGGCCTCTCCCTCCCCAACTCAGTTACAATATTAGAATGGCTTCTGGGGAAGACAGACAGTTCTCTTTGTGGTGCAGTTGGGCTGGAGCTTTAGTCAGAGAAATGACACAAGGGCAGCCATTCTCCCTCCCGCCCCAGGTGAGCACAGCTGTGAGAAAAAACAATTGGTTTTTTGGCAATTTCCATGCACAAGAAGGATAAAGCATTGGACAGAAGCAAGCAGGCCATCCAATCCGCCTCCTGCTGGGGTGACGGGCTCTCAGACTCTGGGCTCTCTGGGCTCTGGAACTGTGGCTTACAGCCACCCCCATACCTGCTGCTCTCTCTGCAAGGGTTCTTGGAATTCTGGTCCTAGTTCCAGGCCTTCTCCCCTAAGATCCCTCATAGAGCCATTTTCTCCTTGCTTGTGCTCTTCCTAGAGATTAAGGTGGGCTCTACCTGCCACCAGGCTTCCTGCTTGCCAGAGCAGCCCGCCCCGAGGAAGCACCCTCAGGGATGGAAGTCTCTAATTATCTCAGAGTTTTTAACTTTGCCCCATCCCACTCTCCTGGGGATGCTAAAGCACCCCAATAGTTGAACAGCTACCCCTGAGGAGAACTTCAGAGTGTCTGTCAGATCTGTTCAGGACTGTGATTGAAAAATCTTGTGTGGGGGGGAATAATTACTCAGAAAGAAACAAAATATATCTCACTGAGCTTAGCTGCTGTTCTTAGAAACAAACACAACATCATTCTCCCACAGCACAGCCACCAGGCCTTGGCTTTGGCTGTCTCTTCCATGCTGAGGCAGAGATCCTGTTGCACAGACCCTAGACAGGATCTCTTGGGTGGTGGGTCACTGCTGAGACCCCTTAAAATATTATCAGTGCTCAGGTCCAAGGCTGCACACTCTCTTTCTCCATACCTCCGCTCGCTACCTCTCTCAAGCCCCACAGGTGTTTTGTGGATTTGGGAGGAGAGAGTCAAATGGAGCTGATGGAAGCTTCCTCCCATGTACGTCCCTCCCCATGCTTTCTCTCCCCATCTCAGCCCCAGGCCTGGGAAGAATGAAGGAGAAGAGAGGAGAAAGATCAGAGCGGGTGGAAATGGGGGTGGTGGCGGGGAGGGAATCTCGCATTCCTCATTAGCAGCGCTAATTGCACAGTAATGACTTTGTGTTATTATCAGAAATTTATCCTGGCAAACAGTCAGCTGCCCCAGCAGACGCGCACTTGCCTCACAGCGATGGCTTGACACTCACGAGAATGAGCAATTTCGTCCCTAAAAGAAACTTCTTGAGCCCTGAATTCTGCTGTATGTGCTGAGAGGTTCAGAGCAGGTGCCTCCAGCTTCCCATGGGGAGACAGAAGGCCAGGCTGGGGCCTCCCCCACAGCTGAGGGAGCATGAACACCAAACACCTGAGGGTCTGGGGGTCTCCTCTCTCTCCTGGCCCTGGAAAGGGAGTCTGTTGTCTTCTCTTTCCCAGCAAGTATTTGTTTTAGCTTGAAACCTTCAAGCCTGGAATGTTCTTCCATCCCTTCTAGCTCAAGTCACCTGGCAAAGCAAGAGAGATAACACACCTTGGAGTGCTCAAAGAACTCAAGAAGCCTGCCTGGTTTGGCCTGGGAAACTACTTTGGGAGTTCATTCCCCATCCCACCCACCCCACCCCACACACAGGCACTCATACCCTCCCCCTGCACTGTAGGAGGTAGACCTGATGGGAACCACTAAGGGTTTGAAGATTGTGAGACAGGCAAATCTTGGTTTAAGAAGCATACAGGCTAGGAAGTGTCAACAGTACAACTTGCTAAAAGCCATGCCAAAGGAGAACACTGAGTGCAGAGGGAGACCCCCGAGTCAGCCCCAGAAGTCTGTTGTCTATATACCAACTCATGGGGGAGCAGGCTCCAGATCTCCACTCCACTCATGAGAAAACAATGGCACAGAGAGGTTCAGCAACTGGCCCATGGTTGCACCAATAATATATCATTCATTTGTGGCCAAGTTCCAGAGCTTTGAGCAGCTGAGGAAGCATAGAGGCATGCAAGGGGGGTGGCAAGACAGGGAGGGGGAGACACAAGGATTGTTCCTTTGACATCACTGCTCAGGCAGCCTATGGAGGACACCAGAGTATATGGAGAACCAGCTAGACAGAGGGATAGAGGAAAGGAGGCCAGGTCTTTGTCTGCCCTACTGGGGAGAGCCAAAGTTGCCATGAAGGGCAGAGAGAATCTGAGGGATTTTGAGGATGAGGATGGTACAATCAGATGATATCTTGTAGCATCCACCATGATCCGGAAGAAGGGTATTGAATGCCTAGACTAGGGTAGTGAGGATGCTTTGGACAATCAGAGCAGGGCAAGGCTTCAAACATTTGGAGATGAAGAAGGCCCAGGGATTGACTACATGCATGTGGGCAAGGAGAGGGAGGCATCTGGAGGACTCTGAGGCTCTCAGTTAAGACTCCAGCTCAGTTCTTGCCTTTAGGGAGGAAGAGCAGGTTCACAAAATAAAATAATTACCAGCTTGGATATGTTGTATGGGAGAGACCTAGGGCCAAGTTGTTCAGCACTGGAGTTAAAAGTGCACATTGGAGCAAGGAGAGGGAGTCTGAGACACAGGAGGAGAGGTCCTTGAGGGGAGGGCTCTGAAGTGAGGTGGTGTGGGTTCCAGCCTCGGCACTTGGCACCTAGAAGCTTAGGCTAATAGGGCTGCTGTGAGGATTAAAGAGACAACACAGAACCCAGACTGGCTTAATGGAATGTTTGGTGCATATATATGTGTGTGTGTGTATGTATGTATGTATGTATGTATGCATATATGTATATTGTATATATGTTACATTACATTTTTCTTACTTCATGTGCACATGTGTATGGTGCAAATGTCCCATAGTGATCACCTAGAAGTCAGAGAACAACTTGCAAGACTTGCAGGAGTCAGTTCACTCCTCCCATCACACAGGTTCTGGGAAACTCAGGCTGTTAGGCTTCTCAGTAGACTCTATCGGCTGAGCCATCCCACCAGCCTACTGTGCTACTACTGATAATAGTATTGTTGCTGAGCATGCCATATGTCCATAAGTTTAGCCCTTGGGAAGTGGAGGTAGGAGGATCAAGAGTTAAAGACCATCCTCAGCAACATATTCAGTTGAAGGCTAGCCTAGGCTAAGCAAACAAAAATAGTATTGTTTAATATTTAAAGTTCAAGAGGAGAGTGGGCCACGTGGAGAAAGTGCACAGGACACAGGAAGAGAGCTGAACACTGGCGAAAATGGAAAGGTTCAGAGTGGAGAACTGAGAAGGAGGGAATTTAGAGCGAATTATGCCACGGGTGTTTCCTGGTCAATACCGACATGGGCACTCTACAACACAGAGGTCAAAGAACTCATTTTAAATCAATTTCACTCGTGACTTCTCTCCATAGCAATCCAGTGCACTCCCTCGGGACAAGCCTGGAGCAGAGCTTAGGGATCTGCATACAGTGTGGTGTATGTGAAGGTTGCCATGGACAGGAAACAGGACTGTGTCTCCGTTTCTTCAGAGTGGGTCTTAGTGAAGCCCTTAATGAGTTCCTAGAGAGGGCACACGAGAATAAAGATGCAGGCGTGAGTTCCGGTTCTGCTTCTACTTTGGCTGTGAATCCGGTGCCTGCTCTCTCTCTATCTCTCTGTCTCTGTCTCTCTCTCTCTCTCTCTCTCTCTCTCTCTCTCTCTCTCTCTCCTCTAGGGCAGGGGGCTCACCAGTGAGATGAGACTAAGTAATATACCTTGCTCTTAGGTTTGCTCACAGAAGTTAACACCTGAGTCCTCTCACTTTACAAATGCCATGTCATGAAGGAAAGAGGTAACACCTCAGCCAGCAAACAGGAGAAACACAGATGCCACCTGGGGTCTTGGATAGGAAATGAACTTGACCCCACAGTGTAGAGGGAAACAAACTTTGTTCTTTCCATGGGCTCTGGCCCCTTCATTCCATGGGAGATTTCAAGCCCTTGATTTGCGGTCTGAATTCTATCGAGATCAAGGATTAAGACATTGTTTGGCAGGCCTTTCCTAACGTGTCACTTTAATTACTTTTGACATTTTATTTGGTTTTCTTTCATTAGTAGAACAGCCAGAGTCTTGAGATTGCATCCTCTCTGCAGGCTCCCTGGGGAGAATTCTCAACACTGAGGTTGTGGTCTAGGTCCTTTCCTGGAAGCTGGGCTCTGAGCACAGGACACATCCCAGGTATAGTAGAGATTCTCCAAGTCGCCCTCTGGAGAGTCCCAGCTCTTCCAAAAGTGAAGCAGTCAAGCAAGTTTTTAGGAGGAGCTGGCCAGCCCAGGTTCTGACTCTGGGTTTTAGCAATGACACTGACTTTCCTCCAAGCCAGCAACTGGGGCCCAGAGGCAACTGGAATGGCTAAGTTCAGAGAGACGAGACCTTTGCAAAGACACAGAGGACTAAACCTTCCATTCCTCTATAATTAATTTCTAAATACCTTTTACATATAAGAAAGTCTGTTTTAAAATGGCATAGCCTTTTAAAGGAAAATATATAAAAATCTTGCAACCCTACCAACTTTCCTTCAACATGAAGCAGGAAGATGCACACTGCTCTATGGTTAGAGGGTCTGGGCATCACCTTTCTGATGTGAATGAGATAAAGTCCTGCTCGGCTGCTTTCAGGGACTAGCCAAGCCAATGAGTGGAGCCTCTGAACACCACACCTCCTGGATGACCCTCTCTGATCTCAGAAAATACCTCGGAAAGCAGAGGGTAAGGGAGGTGGAGAGAACAGAAGCTGGGTCAGGGAGCCCCTGTGGCTCTGAGGTACCTGGGATAGCACTGAACTCCTTTGTGTCTAGTTCCTTGTTATCTCTCCCTGCACGTCAGACTATCCAGCTAGGAGCGTCAGATGCCGCCTTTACATCTCTGCTGGGACCGGAAAGGCTGGGGGGTGGGGATGGGGAGAGGGATCCCTATTTAGAAACCGCACTGAGATGGAAAGATGATATGACAAATGAGTTCATGTCAAAGGAGCTCTCTCTTCCCGCCTACAGCAATTTCTTACCAAGGTTCAAATTTAAAAAAAAAATGATGTGGTCCTCATTTATTTTTATTTGTAGCATAATTCAACAAGACACCACTGCTCTCAGTAGGGTGGGTGCCCGCCCACCCCCAGGGCAGAGAAGGGGATGGAGGTGGGGAATGTGCACTTTGGCTATCCAGGGAGAGGAGGACAAGGGCAGTGGAGTGGGAGGACTTTGTTCTCTGAGTCAGATCTCTCATTCTGCCTCAGGCCCCTTTTCTAGACCCATCTGTGTTTCTGAGCCACCTGGCCTGGGGACCCCGGATTCAGACAGTTCTGGCCAAAGCTATCAGAGAGTCAGTGGAAAGGAAACACTAAGGGGAGCTGGGCATGTGGGAAATCATCCTGTTTCTAGTCTTGGAGAGCACCTGCTTCAGAAGGACACTGAAGTTCAGCCAGCGGCTGTGACTGCCCCAGGCTTCCTACTACCCCCTCTGATGTCCCTGTTTGGTGGTTGGCCATATTTTCCGTGCTCCCCTTGCTCTTCCCCACACCCCAACCCACACTCAGTATAGTCTTTCTCTACAGTTGAATGGTCTACACTTCCATTTCTTTCAACCCTTTCCCCTCTGGCATTCAGATGACACCCTGAGAGTCTGAATCTGGTTTCTTCTTCAAGTGGGAAGACTTTTAGATGTGTTTGGGGGTTAGGGGGAAATGGTTGAGAGATTCAGGAGGAAGTGGACTTCTGTTTTGGTCCTGGTTATTCACCTGGTTATTCAACAGCTGACGGTGAGCCGGAAGAGAACAGCTAAGGTGAAGCTTGCTGTAGTCACTTTCTGAATGTGTGCCTTTGTAGGTGTCTGACTAGGTTTCTCTGTGACTTCTCCACCCACAGTCTCTGTGACTGTCTCCTCTACCTCAGTCTCTGTCTCTTTCCTGCAGTTACTCTGGCACTCGGAGCCTGGAGCTCCGGCCTCTTCCTGCAGCCCTGTCAGGGCAGAACCTCTTTCGCTCTGTTAGGCTGAGAAATGCCAGAGACGCAGAGCTGCCTGCGGAGTGTGGAGGCTGGATCCGGGAACAATGAGAAATTATCTGTTAATTCTCAGCTCCTGCCACCTGCTCTGCTTCCGAACCGGCTTCTTTGCCTTTAGTTTAGAGGCAAATTCCCCCACTCAGTGTAACCAAAATATTGGTTTCCTTGCATCACAGACCTGGGCCCTGGGAAAGGTGGTCCTGTGTGGGTTTTTTTTTTTCTTCATTCTCTGCAAAGGCAAAACAAGGCGCTTTGTTCTGCGAAACGTCCTCAGGAACTCGAGAGGGGGAGGGAGAAACCGCCGCGGAGTGAGAGTTGCCGTAAACACTGGCAGTGAGCAACTCTCCATTTGTGTTTTACATAAACACAAAACCCCCGCTTAGGAAGCTGCTACTGAGCACGTAGCCTGGGGCCTCGGATCTCCGATCTCTCCTGGGGGCTGAGGTTTGTATTGCCGGTGGAGGGGGTAGGATGACGGGGAGTCTTGCTTCCTCAGGTGAGTGGAAGGCAAGTGGAGAGGCAGAAGCTTACCTGATGTTGAAACAGTAACCCAGCACCACCCGCTGAAGGTGGTCCGGATTGCAGAAGGCCCATAGATCAAGCCTCCTCAGTCCCTCCCGCCCGAAATCCTAAACCTCTCTATGGCCAGGGACCCAGGTGGACAGGCTGTAATTAATCGCCCCTCCCCCACTATTCCCTAAAACTGTCTGCACGTGCTGGTTGTAGCAACCAAACCTTCAGCACCACGGACAGCGCCTCGGGCCTTACTCTTGCTGCACCCGACCCCTGGCTGTCTGGGCTTTGCAACTGTAGGGGCCCGCTGAGGAGGCTGGTGCAGATGGTGCACGGTGGGGGGTGGGGATCGCCTGGAGTTGGCGCTCCGAATCTCCCCCCCACCCCCGAACCTGAGTCACAGCCCAAGCCACTTCCAATTAGCGTGTTAATTCGGAGAAAAGACCCTCCTCTCCGACCACTCTCTCCAGCACACACCAGCCCGGTAGATGCAGGAACTCCGGCTAAAGTGGAAGGTAACACATTGATGATAGGTGAGCACAGAAATCTTACGGGTCTTGGAACCCTGGCAGTTAGCCATGGCTCCTGGATTTCCAGGGTTGGGTGAAGCATCTCAGCCATCCTGCTTCTGAGTCTCACTTCACGGTTCCCGAGGGGAGCTCTTTTTACAATCTAGCCTTCTATTTAGTTTTCCGTCTTTCTGGCCCTGTTATGTATGCTAAATAGAAAATTGTATGATTTCTGGTGGGTTTGGTCTAATGCGTGGAGGTGGGTCTGGTGGGAACCGAACCCCTTTTGAAATGCTCCCCATTCCTATTCGCCAGAAACTTTCTCCTCTCGTTGCCATGGAGAGAGACGGCCGCTGCCTCCGTCGCCATAGCAACGTGCGGTGCCTCGGACCACAAGATTGCGGGGCTCTGAAAGTCTTTACTGTTCCCCTCGCTCCGCAGTCCTGGGGTCTTCTATCTCCGAAGCGGAGACCCGGCAAGTTTGGCTAACTTCTCCTGTCAACAACCTTGGCAGGGTCCTTCAACCGTACAGTATGTTGTGTTATTACGATGCCCACTTGTGTGGCGTGTGGCAGTTTCCCCAACGTTTCCATAAGTATTACCTATATCTCAGGGAGCTCATGAAGCACCAGTAAGAAAAGGAAAACTGAGTCCCAGAAAGGCGCAAGGTCACATACTCAGTGATTTCTCAGCTAGCCTTGAATCCTGCGCCGTGCAGGACAGCGCGGGGTTGGAACCTTCCCGGACTCAGGCAGGTCCCTGCGTGTGGAGGGGGCGGCCGAGAGGCGCCAGACTTGCCAGCTGCCGCGGGATGCCACGTGAGGGGCGGGGACCCTGCGGGGAAGTGATTAAAAGCAGAGCCGAGCCGCAGGGGGCCGCTGCGGGGAGGGTCTTCTTGGGGCTGCCTTGCCCCGCCCCAGTCCAGCCGTGGCGGGGGGCGGGGGGGTTTCGAGCCACAGCTCCGCAGGCCTGAGCGTAGGGGGCATGAGTGGGGTTTGGGGGGCCGGAGGGCCTCGGTGCCAGGCGGCGCTCGCGGTCCTGGCCTCTCTGTGCCGGGCCCGGCCACCCCCTCTCGGACTGGACGTGGAGACTTGTCGGAGCTTTGAGCTGCAGCCCCCGGAGCAGAGTCCGAGCGCGGCCAACTCAGGTACCCGGAGACCCAGAGTCTCCTCCATTCCTGGATTTTCAGCCTAGTGGCCTCCCCTCCCCAAGGCACCGGTCCAAGAGCCCCAGAAACCTCAGAAGTCTAGCTTGGGGTCCCCGCCTGGACCAGTCCCCTGGCTCACTGCCCGCAGGAAGAGATCCGAAGGGGAACCCCTTTCTCTCCTCGGGTAACTAATGCGAGAGCTCCTAGATGCGGCACCCTCGGGGCCTCAGTTTCCCTTGATTCTCTAGGCTCACCCCAGGGGCGATCGGCCAGGGCCGTGGAGGAGACATCCTGGCTGCGGAGTAGCCTGAGTGCCCCGGGGGTTACAGGGTCCAGGTTCCTTCAGTGACTGGGTGAAGGCGGGTTGAGCCCCTGGGCTTGGGAAAAACTTGCGTCTGCAGCTGGCACGCGGTCTTTGTGTCCAGGTCTCTCAGCAGCGAGTGGCTGCCTGCGTCTCGCCGGGGGGGCGGGGTGGGGAGGGTGTCGTGGCGTACCCCCCTCCCCGACACCCCTATAACTCGCTCCCTCGGTCTCTCTCTGACTCACTCGGACTCTGGGCGGGTGCGCAACTGAGCCGGTGCCTCTCGCCGACTTTGCCAGGCGGGAACCTCCTGCCCGGGCAGTGCGGGACCCTGCGCTGGACGCAGCCCCGGTGGCCGCCGAGTCTAGGCGGCAGCCTGAGCCAAGTCGAGCTCACCGGAGCCGGTGAGTCCTGAGCCCGAGCCCCACGGGGAGGGTCCCGCGTGCAGCCGCGACGTCTCGCGGGAGTCGCGACAGCAGGGGTGGCGTGTCGCGCCCTGGCGGCGGGAGCCGCGGGAGTGTCCGCGGCGTGGCAGCCGACCGGCCCGGGTATGTACCTGCTGCACCAGTCTTTGCCGCCAAGCTCGCCCGCTGCAGCGGGATCCTTTGTCCCGCAATTAGGAGGGTCCAGGACATACGAGTATAGGTCGTGTCCCCTCGGAGGGAAGGGCCCGGGGCAGCGCGAGGCCCGGGGTGAATGCGGTGTGGGGGTTGGGAGATCCTGCAGAGACCGAGGCACTGGGGTTCCTTGGAGCTCCGCAGACTCACCAAACCTTGTCCCCGACCAAGACCCGGGCTCGGACCCTAGTGGCTCTGGGCCTAGGCTTAAGTGGGAGTCGCTTCCTGGTTCCATAAGGCTGACGCAGGAAAGATCGGAGGGGAATGCTAGAGGCAGGAGTATGGTCCCCAGTCGCCTCCCCAGGGACAAGTGGCCAGGAACCAGAGGAGAGGTTCTAGGAGCAGGTGCAGGACCAGTCAGCTCCCCAGTGACCTCAGATCCCAGAGCCCTGTTTCCATTTGAGGTTAAAGGTCAAAGATAGAGGTAGGTAGGTTATGGGTTAGGAATATAGCTTTTGAGGGAGGGGGTAGACAGGCCAGGGAAGGTTGTGTGTTTCCAGCCTTGTGTGATGGAGCCCACCTCACATCTTGTGAGTCATTAGGGCCGCTGCTCTCTTTCTGGCCATTTCTGGTGCTGTTTAGTCAATGAGTAGATGGCTGCAGCAGGACAGACCGAGATTAGACTTAAAGAAGTTTTGCTAGTAGGACAGTAATTAAAGTTGGCGCTCCCTCTTTGGTATTCTCAGAGCAGAATAGACTGTTATTAGACACTCTTTCTCTGGTGTCACCTCCTTTACACCCCCCAGCTCCATAGACTTCCACGACAGAAATTTCCTCAGCACTCACTTCCTCCCTCCCTCCTTTCCTTTCGCTCCTTCCCATCTTTTCCTCAAATGCTCTATCTGCAGTGGAGTCTTCCCTCAGGGCTTGATACCTCAGAGTATGGAGGGCCAGAACACATCTACAGAGTCCTGCGCTGCTACCTGTCCACTGAAAAACTGCCGGGGGGGGGGGGGGGGGGGGGGGGGGGGGGGGGGGGGGGGTGGGGGGGGGGGGGGGGTGGGGGGAGCGGGGGGTGGGGGGGGGGGGGGGGGGGGAAGAGGGGAGGATGTTGTGTGTCGTGTTTGGGGGGGGGCGATGGTATTCTGACTCCCGAAAGATTCCTTTAATCTGAATGGCCAAACTGAGGTGAGTGAAGCCAGGGTGAGACGGGGTACCAGATGAATCAGTACCCTGCCCTAAGGTGAGTTTGAGTTGTATGAACTGCCCTGGCCCTGGGGAGCTTAACTTGGTTACGGTGTCTGTCGCGAGACCCCAAGAAATCCTGGGGCCGAGGTAGGGCAAGAGATGCAGGTAGAGAGGGAGCTGGATCACACCGCGAGAAAGTGGCTCAGCTCACTCCAGGACCTTGGGGATTTAGGTCTACGGAGATGTGGTGTTCAGGCCAGGGTGCCGCCTTCCGCACCCTGCCTGCACCCCAGAGACTCCATCCAGGATCCGATCCTCCAACTGGAGCAATGCTGGGTCTTTTCATCTGCAGGAAAAAAAAAATGGTTAACAGGCAGAGTACGCTCGGCTCCCTTTTCCGTTTTATCTTTTTTTTTTCCCCTTGCCTTCTGCCAGCTGTAAAGTCTCTAAATCCTAATATTCCCGGTAATATCCTCAGCTTCACTAGTTGAGACTCAGAGTCCACTGCCATTGGCACAGAATTTCCCATAGGCCAGGGTCTGGGCAAGGAATTGCATCAGACATCTGGATGAATCAGACCCTGACTTGGAAAAATCTATACTGAAACGTCTCAATTCAAAGCAAATTCCCCACTTTCTCTAAAAACCCTACGGATAAAAGGACTTCTTCCTTTCTGAATGTACTCTTTATCTGCCCCACACACTCAAACGGTCACCAACATGCCTTCCCTCCAGCCCTTTTCCTTGTGGAGGTGAATGAACTTTATACATAGTTCAAGGTGCAGGGGGCAAAGTGTGCAGCAGAAATCTAAGAGTGTTCTAGAATACGCAGGAACCTGAAAGCTGACCCAAGCTGCCTGGTGCAGCAGGCCGGCAGCCAGGAGCGGTTGTTCCCAGCCTACCTATGGCCCTGGATGGATGTGATGTTTGTTAGCTTTCCTGATGACTCTAGAGATGCTCTGTGATACAGCCACCTGGCTTTGAAGTCGGCTTTTGCAGCCCAGAGAATGTTTTTGTTTTTCCTGTGTGTGGCTGGCAAATGAAACGCACATTTCTCTAAAACAGGGTCCCATTTCCTCATCGGAAGAACCAGACCCTCCCTGGCTCCCAGACGCAGGAAAGGAATACTATATTGTATGTCTGTGAAAGAAGCACACCACCCTAGCCAACTGGTGGGATGCTTTTCCAACCCTAGTATGTTCCATGCCTTCATGTTTTTTTCTCTCTTGACGTTTTGAGACAGGATCCAGCTATGTAACCCAGGCTGGCCTTGAACTCATGACAGTCCTCCTGTACCAGCCTCCTGATACAGCATCACCACACTTAGAATGCACATCGAGTGTTGAAAGTCCAACATCTAACAGCCCTTGAGTTCTAGATATCTCCCGAAGTTTTGTTCTCCCTCTGATTGACAGGGCCGAGTGGGGCTGGTAGTTCTAGTGGGTCTCATTCCTTCAAGCTCTGTGCAAAAGCTGTGCTTTCTCTTCTTACTGCTTAAAGATTCCTTTGTCTTCTTGACCCACTGAGCTGGGGGTGAGGTATGAGGCTGTAGATGATTAGGACTGACTTTGGGGCTCAGGGTCAAGCCAGACTTCTTTAGGTTTGTCTTGAGTTGGGTTGACCCAATTGGGCTCACTATCACCCCCGCAGGTTGGAAGAGGAACCTTTAAATACTGAGCCTCTTAGGGAGTATGGTCAGAGGTGAGGCAGCTGAGCACCCAGCCCAGACACTGCAGGTTGAAATGACACCTTATCCCTCATATCTGTCTCGGGCACGGAACACCTTCCTCTCCACACAGCTCTCTCCTCTCAATGGCTGCAGCTATAAATTCGGGTGGAGAACAGAAGAGATTGGCTAACTGTTCCTCCCCTCCACTATGCCAACTTCAATTCCCCATTTAGGGGTACCATGGGTGAAAGGTACAGTGATCATCTGTAATAATAATAAGAAGAAGAAGAACAATAATAATAATAATAGCTGATTTAGCGCCAAGGCTCTTTTCGCTATAGCATTTTACATTAGCCTCCAGTTTATCTGTGAATCCTCTAATGATGGTAGGTGCAGGCTCCCCGTCATAAAGCTTGGTGCGGCCGTAATTAGCCCAGCATTGTCTCTCCTCATCACAGTTTTTTCAGGAGCATTAATTCCTTCTCTGTTTGGACTCTGCTAATTATCCCCATCGGTAGCTCAGCCTGGC
This sequence comes from Alexandromys fortis, assembly GCF_014885135.2. NCBI lineage: Eukaryota > Metazoa > Chordata > Mammalia > Rodentia > Cricetidae > Alexandromys > Alexandromys fortis. The sequence continues at coordinate 4,713,971 of NW_026067977.1, forward strand.
TCTCTAAAGAAGAAAAGGAAGCAATGGCCCTCTGCTTCCCACTCCCCCTGACTCTGAATTTAATTACATCCACTTTTCCTAATAAATTTACAAGCCACGGCAGGGCTTATTATTAATGGACCGTGTCTGTTAGCCTCAGTAAAGACTAGCTACAATTTTCTCAATACACACACACACAGACACACACACACACACTCATGAGTATTCCTCAGGAATATCACTGGATGGGACTTTTCAGAAGCCACCGGCTGTTTGTCTGGTAGTTCATGGGTAACTTGAGGACATGCACTTCTGAGAGAAGAAGACAAATCAGAGTAGAGGCTAGTGACAATCTGAGATTGCAGGGGTCTGTCCCGGTCTCAAATACCAGACCAAAGCGTGGAGAACACCCTCCCCCCTCTCCAGATTCTAGTAAGAGCCTCCCTGGCTGTGCTGTGCAGCCCTGGGTCTGCAGTGCTCCAGCCCCACCTCCAGTCCCCACAGATGCCTGGTTCAAGAGCCTGGACTTTGGTATCTGAAAGCCCCACGTTCAAACCCCTGCTCTTCTGCTTAACACACTGCATACCTTGAGCAGGGGACTTAGTTATCACATCTGTACTTTGTTTATCTGTGAGAAGTGAATATGAATTTCTTCAGGAGGCTGTAAAGATTAAATGAGATGATACGGAAAGCACAGTGCTTGCTGCATAGAAATGAACAGCAAATACTATCATTAATATTAATATGAATGGTTCTGCCTGGAGTCTCTTCCCTCCCTGGACTAAGTGCTGTTCCCTCCATGTTATTGGACCTCTGTATCCCTTCTCTCCTAGTTTCTGAGCTGGGGTTTACCTATGTCTGCATAAGGATGTGAAGAAAAGCTCAGCTGGACACCTGCATTTCTAAGGGGCCAGCAGCAACTCCAGCCCTGGGCCAGGCTTCTCTGGTACTAGGGTGAGCTGAGACCTGGTTCTTTCTTTACTGTTCCTCTCCCTCTAGTTTGTCTTTTCAATTACAATCTGTTAGCAAGAATGCCCGTGATGGTTGCAAAATGGATTTTCCTGACACAGGAACACAGTAGAGAAACGGGAACAATAGCAAGTGATAAGAGTTGCTGATGAATCCTAAGACTACGGATGCAGGGAAAAAGAGGGGGCTCCTGTCTTTAGAGAATGAAGGGTCACCAGGGAAGATAAGCAGGCCCTGGGATGCTAATTAATAACTTAGCATCTCTGGATGAGGAAGGAGGCCATGAGCCAACACCCTACTAGATAGTCTCACTTAAGGTGATCAAGCAGACTCTACCCTAAGACCCTCGAGGGGATCTTAATTTCCCAGAAGGGAAGAGGGGCCTGAGGCCACTCTGCCACTTTGCCCTCTGATCTAGGGTCTCTGTTTCTACTCCAGAGGCCTGACTCTACATAGCAAACAATTATCCTTAACCAAAAAAGAAAACCAAGTCCTGGCAGCTTATGTCTGGGGGACATTCTCTACATATTAGGGCTGTTCTTATTTGATTTTCATAATGATCCAGCGAGGTAGGAAGAACCATCAGGAAGCAATGTGGATGGCTGGCTCTTTTCAGTCATCTGCACTGGTGCCCCCTCCCCTCCTGAGATCACACACACACACACACACCCTCCTGAGATCACACACACACACACCCTCCTGAGATCACACACACACACACCCTCCTGAGATCACACACACACACACACCCTCCTGAGATCACACACACACA
>NW_026067977.1:4716090-4717351 GCF_014885135.2 Alexandromys fortis
ACACACACACACACACACACACACACACACACACACACACACGCACACACCTTTTGAGATACCTGCCATTTTCTGAGTAGCTTGTGAGGTCTAGGTCCCCGGCTAGGATTAAGGCCACATGCCTTTATTCCAGACAATGTCTTTGAGATTATATCTCCAGAGCATTAAGAGATCTATCCATTTTTCTTCTCTCCCAGAAGTGGCAAATAGTCTAAGATGGCTGGAAGCAGGTGCCATAGCTTGAATTTCTAGTGTCTACCCAAAGGCCCACCATGTGTTGCAAGTTTGTTGGCCTGATGGGAGGGGGTGGAACCCTCCAGAGATGAGGCCTAGTGGGAAGTCTTGTGGCAGGCCCTACAGAGATATCAGGACCCCAGACCCTTCTTGCCCCTTCTCTTCCTCTCTCTTGCTTCTCTGTCATGATGGAGGAGATTTTGTTTCACCGCAGCCATCCAATGTAATGTGCTACCATGGGCCACACAATGGGACCGACGGGTCATAGACTAAGGTCTCTAGAACTGTGAGCCACAACGGACCTTTTCTCGGCATAAGCTGGTTATCTCGGTTGTTTGTTACAATGGCAGCCAGCTGACTAGCACACTAGGGGATGGATGAAGGCTGACTGATTTCAAGACCACTCAGAGGTATTTTAAGTCCTCTACAATTACCAACTTCTCTTGTCTAAATCTGATCTTTCTCTCCTCCCTCCCTCCTCTCCCTCCCTCCCTCTTCTTTCTCTCTCTCTCTCTCTCTCTCTCTCTCTCTCTCTCTCTCTCTTTCTTTCTTTCATTGGATTTTTCTTTTGGCTACCAGTTCACAAATAATAACATGGAGACATTATTAATTATGAAAGCTTGGCCTTGGCTTATTTTTAATTAGCTCTTATAACTAGAATCGACCCATTTCTATTAATCTACGTTCTGTCACATACCAGCCATCCTGGTTCCTCTGTGTCTCCTCATGTCTCTCTCACTTGCCTAGATTCCTCCTCCTCCTTCCTCTCTCTGCCCAGAATCCCACCTATACCTTCTGCCTAGCTATTGGTCATTTGGCTTTTTGTTATATCAATCACAGCAATACACCTTCACACATGGCACAAATATCTCACAACATCTTCTTTCCTTCCTGTCTCTCATTTGTTGATTTTTAGTTTTTTGAGACAGTTTCCTGGTGTATTCCTGGCTGTTCAGGAACTCACTATGTAGACCCAGCTGGCCTTGAACTCAGAGAGATCCACCTTTCTCTGCCTTCCCAAGGACTG